>NC_022027.1:37945188-37953432 GCF_000317375.1 Microtus ochrogaster | reverse complement strand
TTCCAGAAATGAAGAATTTATTCTCAGAAGAAACTGCTCCACAACCTTTGGAGAATAGTATCATCATCTGATAATCAAGCATTTAAACATAAAAGACTTTGTGATATTTCAATTTAAACTGTAATGAGAAGTAATGAAATTAATATAATTAAAGCAAAGTTATAAATATTAGAGGGTGGTGTCCTCTATGACAGTTAATTTTAGAAGAAGAACTTTTAAATGCTTAAATGTCATGACTTTGGAAAAAATACATATTTTTAATCTAAGACAAATTAGGCAAAATAAATGTGAAAATAGTTTGATTTCTTATTATCTTATAACTGCAGATATCATCTTGTACCTATATTATTGACTACTATTGAAAAATAATTTCAGATTCAAATATCCAATGATATGGGTGAATATAACTACATATATTTTAATTCATATTTTTAATTTAAGTATTTTATGCTAAGTATGCATTATGCATATCACATGATGTTTCAAACACAAAGTACAGAAAATAGAAATCATTAGTTGCTGGAATATGAGATAACTCTGTTGGCTAACGAAGAGGAATAGTCTGGATTAATAACAAACTGACAATTTTACACTAAACATGAAATTTATGTTACATGATGGAAATTGCATAGTAATGAAATAGAAAATACTAATATTCAAGAATCACATGCATTCTCCATCTTTCTGAAACCATCATTACTCAATAGGCCAGTTCTTTAGTCTCTAAAATACTCGGCAGAGAGAAGGGTAATCTGTGAAACTTAAAAAATAAAATTGAAAGTAAGATAAATTTATTTTCTTTCTTTTAATTATATAATAAATATAAAGCATCTAATACTGTCAAATTAAATTGACATTTTTCTGTCATTTCTATTGTGCTGTTTTTTCTTTAAAACTACTAAGACATATTTGCTCCAGATTAAACAAATAGGCTTACTCCTCCAGCTAGGACCCAAATCTTGTCATTAAAGGAACACCTGAATTAAAGCAATTATTTGTTTTAAATTTTTATCTACAAGTTAATTATTTTCTTTTACTTTTCTTACATTTACTAATGGACTAAAATAAAATTAGATATAATTTATCTACCACATGTATAATATAGATCTTGCAAATATGAATATCTTTGAATGTTGTTGCATTTTTGAATGATATACCTGAGTCAAATAGAGCGAAGGGCTCATGTGTATAAATTAGGGACATAACCAGACTTCCATTCTCTATCCTTTATTGTCATCACCTTGATTACTGGAAAAGTCTTTAACTGTCCAAGGTACCTAACAAAGAAAACATCCAATTAATGATAAAGGAGCAATATATGAACAAAAATAATAAAATACATCTTTGTAAGTATAATATTGACATGAGTTAATATCAATACAACCTTTTCATAATAAAGTAAATATTGTATACATTTAATAGAAAATTTTTATGCATGCATAAAGTTTTAAGTTTTATTTATTTTTTTAAAATTTATTTATTTATTAAAGATTTCTGTCTCTTCCCTGCCACCGCTTCCCATTTCCCTCCCCCTCCCCCATCAAGTCCCCCTCCCTAGTCAGCCCAAGGAGCAATCAGGGTTCCCTGCCCAAGTTTTTTTTTTTTTGGTTTTTCGAGACAGGGTTTCTCTGTGGCTTTGGAGCCTGTCCTGGAACTAGCTCTGTAGACCAGGCTGGTCTCGAACTCACAGAGATCCGCCTGCCTCTGCCTTGCAAGTGCTGGGATTAAAGGCGTGCGCCACCACCGCCCAGCCCAAGTTTTATTTTATTAAATTTATTATAGTATAGTAATTTAAATATATCAAATGTTTAGTTTACTAAATATACATAAGTGTATAAACAATTAGTCATTAACAAGACCTAAATGAACTCTGCATTTAGTATTTCCTAATGGTAACAGTGACTTATAAGATGGAAGTAAGCTTTACCCCATGATGAAAAGGCAGGTTCATTCCTCTGGACATTCGTAGTAATACATTCTTCAGTACAATTGCCTAAATGTTTATTCCATTAAATATACTAATCAACCAGTTAAAACTGCACAGTGATATCTTTTCTTCTTGAATATTATAAGTAGCTTTCGATTATTACAATGTTCATAACAATCATCCAATTGAGAATTTGTGTTCAACGCACTAGGATAAGCTAGAAAAGGGAACTTTAGATTTGTCTCCTTGATATTCATCAGAAAACCAAAGTTCAAGATGGAAATAAGTAGCAGAAATACAAACAAAGATACATTGTGACCAATCATCTTAATTAATATATTTAATTAGTTTATTTTAGTTAGCTGTTTAGGAGAGGTATCATTAAAATGAATAAGGTATATCTAAAGAGATTTTAACATGTGTTCAGAAATGCTTAGAGTAATTTGTTGAGTATTTCCAAAAGTCTGTTAATAATTCATCTTAATATTCTTTTTATGTTTAGGAAATCTCACTAAACTCATATTAATATTATCTATAAAGTTTTAACACAGAGAAAGAAAACACTTATAAGCTAAAAATATAAACCTGTTCTTCAGATTTGACTTGTTAGTGATGAAAACTGTGAACGCCATATTTACATTAAAACAAAAAGAGTGAAAATCTGACCTTCAAGTTTTCATAGAAATCATTGATAATGAAATGTAAGAAACTGCGATGTGCATTTCCAAAACCATGTAGTGAATTACAAAAATACTTTCTTACGCTGTCACAGGAAAAAAGGAAAATATAGCAGAAGCCCTTTTTATAATTAACAGCCTTGTGCAGACCATTTGAAGCTACAAAAAGACTAAACAAGCATCCAAAATGGATCCCTGAAAATGAAAATATGAGTTTGGCTTGCCTACAGTAATAGTAAACTGAGGTAGAAAGAGGCAAAGGCACAGAACTGGTGAGCCTTGTTTGAGTTTACTTCTCTGGGATTGGCAAATGGTCGATGAGGTAAACAGAAAAGACCGTGATTCTGAAAGAGTACTTTGAATTACTTTGCTCTAAAACAAGATGGAAGAGTAATGAGAATTCAGCTATGTTGGATCAGTTTCAACTAAGACTGTTAAGGATCGATGAGAGTGAAACAAATTGACACTAACATGGTGTCATCTGAACACAGTCTATGTGTGTCAGCCAGTATGGCATGATGCTGAGAGAAAAAAAGAATATGCTAAGAGGAAGAAATGGCAGAAACCGTGGTTTTTAAAATTTACTAATAGGGTAAGTTTGGTGGTATCAGTTGAACAAGTAGCACTTATATGTTGTCTACCATGCTACAGGTACACACTCATCACAGGTGGAGTACTTATACAACTAAATTGTGTAAGCAGTTAGCATTAGCTGACTTCCATCCATTGGTTAACTGCCATTCCAAGGAAAAGCTGCTTTTATGTTCATGTAAAAAAAGAGTTCTCTCATTTTACAAAATTGCTTGATCCGTTGCCAGTGTACATATGGGAAATCCATGTTGTTTCGGGACAACCCTGAAAGGCAAATTTCCAGCCTGATTCACCTTCACTTTTTCTTATCTGGCTAGAACTTTATGAAAAAAAAAAAAAAGGATTGTCTCAGAAGACAGCTTTATACACAACTTTTCTGGGGCACCTACCCTAGAAAAGTTAGCCACTGCATCAACAGTCTTCTAGTGACTGGCAATAGATACTACATAATAACACACAAACTTGGCTTCAACCACACCTCGTCTTCTGTATGCCTTATTACTTGGCTTGTGAACCTCAAATACTTCACATGTGAGAGCCTGAATTGCCAACAGGATGCCACTGGACTTTCTTGGCACCTGTAGTAGGTGAGTGAGTTGTCAGAAAGTGGATCTTGAGATTCTGGTAACTTCATTTGACTTTGTGTTGACTATATATGTCTGGAGATCCTGTTGGATGTTCAATGTTGGTCATGTCTTAAGGTGGAGCCTACCCTCCCAGTTGGATGAAATCTTGCCGCCTGTGATTCCAAACTGGCCCCTTGACATAACAACCAAGGGGGGTAGAACTCTTTCTGCTCCCTCTGATTTCAGGTATTACCCCATCCTTTGGGAGGGATTTGGGGGAACCTAAAGCATTTGATCCGAATGAGTTTTCCCTGATGAAATAATGTTTTCAATTTACCTTTCTCTTGCATTTTGAAGGACCTTTATTTCATGGCGCTTGTCTTAATTATTTTCATATTATTTAAATATTTATTTTTACAGAGATGGAATATTTTTGTCAATGTTAATCAACTATGGGTATTATATAAAAATTTCATGGAGAAATTCTTTTATAATAATGGACATTAAAAGCTACAATCAGTACGAGATGGTAGATTGTCTTCAGTTATTTGAAAGGGCATAATTCGCTAGACAAAAGCAAGACCACTACTTTTGAGAGATAAATAAATTTATTAAATTATATTTTAATCTTAAGTGAGCCTTTAATATATGACTAACATAATGTTTCAAGAAGACAGATAATAATTTATTATTGAACTTAATTGCAATTTTCTGAAAAAAATTTCCTCATGGCATCTGAGCTTTTGCGCCAGTTTTACACAACTTCTCTTCTGCTAATATTTTATGTCTCTAGTTCTGGGATATTAATGAGAATTATTGGAGCAAAAATGATAAAACATTAGCTGAATGTAAGGTTACTTTTTGTACTTACTTGCCAATTTTGTTATTGAAATTACCAGTTTTTGCAGTTCAAACCTAAGAATCTAAGCTTGATAAAAATCATAGTCCCACTAGGAACATACTAAACATTCACAAAGTTACTTTTGCTAGCAAATTATAAACTAGGGAATAATGCATTAGTTCAATTTTTTTCAGCATAAGTTCTTAGCTATTATACTTTTCATTTAAATCTCCCCAATGTATTCAACTAGGAAAATAATAATTTTACTTTGTACTCATCAAATGGTCTGGTATAGAACGAATAATTCCCACTGTGCTTTTAATTGCAACTAAGCTGATAGAAAATTATCAAGTTTTTTTTTTTTAAAGTGTATTTAGAAAGTGGTCTCCTGTTCCAATGCATTCAAGTGTACTTCCCACTTTCTCTTCTACGATGTTCAGTGTGGCTGCTTTTTGTGGAGGTCTTTGATCTATATAGAATTGAGTTTTGTGCATAGTGGTAGATATGGATCTATTTTCATTCTTCTACATGTTGATATACAGTTATGCTAGCACCATTTGTTAAATATGCTTTCTTCTTTCCATTTGATTTTTTTTTTCAAAAATCAGGTGTTCGAAAGTGTGTGGATTAATATCTGGGTCTTTGATTTGGTTCCATAGGTCCTCCTGTCTATTTTTCCGCCAATACCAGGCTGTTTTCAGTACTGTAGCTCTGTAGTAGAGTTTGAAGTCAGGGATTGTGATGCCTCCAGAAATTCTTTTATGGATGGAGCTAGAAAACATCATTTTGAGTAAGATGACCCAGACCCAGAAAGACAATTATCACAGGTACTCACTCATAAGTGGTTTTTAAACATAAAGCAAAGAAAACAAGCCTACGAATCACAATCCCAGAGAACCTAAACAACAATGAGGACTCTAAGAGAGACATACATGGATCTAATCTATATGGGAAGTAGAAAAACACAAGATCTTCGGAATAAATTGGAAACATGGGGACCCTGGGAGAGGGGTGAATGGGAGGGGATAGACAGGGAGGGTAACAGGAAAAAAATGTAAAGCTCAATAAAAAATGTAATTCACAATGTAAACATAAGAAACTGAGTACTGAATAGAAAAGAACTATCAAAAAATTATGATTTTAGTAAACCACAAGGAATAGAAGCCCCAAAGCTAATTAAAATTAGGATTCTTGTAGATATTATTTCCAGTTAGATCTTATGAAAAACTGAACTTTTAGGAGTATTCAATATCTATTAGAGAAATCTATCAATCATCTCACTGTTACCTAGGAGATACCCTTAGCTATACAAATGAAAAATCTTACAGATGCTCATAAGAATCTATATTTACTTTCATTTCAACTGTGCTCTACTTGCTAGAGCATGGCAAATTGGAAACAGCAAATTAATGATACTGAGAAGCACATTTATATCAATAAAAAGTCTTTTGAAAGTAAGGCAGAAGATACAAACAATATAAAATGCTAATCCATTAACTTAGCTCAGTGTGAAAGTTTGTAGGAAGATATGCCAGAAAATTACAATTTTAAGATACAATCTCTCTCTGAATTCATGCTTAATTGAAAAGGAGTTGGAGCACTGTAAAGATAAAGATTCTAACCTGGCTATCTTATCAGATGAAGTAATTTGAAGAGGTCCATAATGACTTCAAATGATCTGGATGACATTTTTTGATTATTTGCTAAAGCATTTTAAATTTTCTTTATTTCTTATATACTGCAAATTTCATACTTTGATGCATCTAGTTTATGCATTTTGAAGCTTACATGTAAAATTAACATTATACTTCCTTCAGTTGTATTTTATAAGAAATGAGAGAAACTATTAATTAGCTTACTAATTAGATAGTTCTGCTAATTAATTAGAAAATATTAGTAAGTTTAGGCAAAGCACAATTTTGACTGGAGGTATTAGAATAATTTCTATAGTTTCGCATTTTGTTCATTAAAAATATTAAAGGTTTGTGTTTAGTTTGCTTATATATGTGTGCATGCTTGACACACACACACACACACACACACACACACACACACACACACACACAAATAAGTGTTATTTGAACCACATGTGCAGCATTAGTTCCCATGGAAAAGAGAAGATAGTATTAAATTCTTCAGAACAGCCGTACCAGGAAGTTGCTATATTCTGGGATATGAATGTGGGTTCTCTTCAAGGGTAGAAGGCACTCTTACCATCCCTTCAGCTGTAGTTCATACAATTAAAGACTGAGTTTTATGTCTTACACTTGTTGATGTTGTCAACTTAATTGCATGAATTTAGATATTATTATAAATGAGAATAACTTTAATTTGATTGAATGCCACATTTTTTTCAAATAGAAGAGAAAATACTTAACCTCCTATGAGGTATGCATGGAATTCCACCTCTAGCTATCTTCATTGAAGACATCATTAAAATAATCTTATCAAATTTAAATTCAGATCTTTATTGATGGCTGAAGTACTTTCACTATATATACATTAAGATTTTAATTATAGTGTATATATTCAGGTTGTCAAATGCATTGTGGTAAAAAAAAAAAACAACTTTAAGAAATACCACCATGATTAAAAACAGAGAAGCAATTCCAAGGGCTTGGTATGAAATTTCTGGTTTTCTGTTAATGACATGCATGGCCCTATTCCAGCAAACAGCACCTGTGTTTTATCATTTACTCATCAACAAAATGACAATATTCTATGTAGGCTTCAATGGCTTATTTTAAAGATAACGTGTTTTTACATACGTAAAGTATTCAGAAGGATTCTCCTGTTGAGGAGTGTTTTCTTTGCATAAATATTTACTTTAGCATTTTTGAAATATCAAATTATTGATTAGGTTTGTATCATCCTATTTATATACGTCTTGAGATACTCATTTTGACCATTGATACAGAGAAATTTTTTATCAACAAGATTCCCCAAATACCCTCGAGTTATATAAATATGAAAAAGATAAACTTTTCCTACAGTGATTTTAATGGTGCCCTTAGGATTGAATGCTAATTTTTAGTCTTTTAATTAGAACAGCCATGTAGGTGAAAAAAAAAAGGTGAAAGAAAACAAAACCTGTTTTGTCAGACCCAGTCTGTGCTAAATGTTTATCAAGTCTTTAATCCTTAGACTAAACTCTTATTAAAATGAGTTATTAAGAGACAGGACAGATAAATGAACATCTCGAGGTTAGTAAACGATAGGTCTAAGTTCAGTATGTACAAGAAATGAGAGTGACTCAAGGCAACAACTGTTGTTGCAGAGAAGGAGGAGAGAGTAGTGGTGAAAAGGATATTGGTCTACTAATAGAAGTGAAGCCTGTAGCAAAAAGGTCGTGAGTCCTAAAATATAATGGCTGCAAATTTCTTTTTCATAACATAATGATATAACTAGATACAGTGTGACTATATTGTGGTAGATATTTTCTTTGAGTTCTTTCCTTTCCATTTAGCATCTTAAAAAAAATATTTCATAAAGTCAATCTCAACATTTTGATTTTGATTATTCAAGAAAATCTGTTTTGGAGATGGAGAGATGAGTCATGTTAAAGATTTTTCTGCACAGCCTGGAATCAGAGTTTGATCTTTGGAACCTATATGAAGGTGGAAAGAGAGAAAGAACCCCTGA
>NC_022027.1:37941406-37944839 GCF_000317375.1 Microtus ochrogaster | reverse complement strand
ATCAGGCTTCCAGACTTAGCATTTTCAGATAAGGTCAGTCATTGTGACCAGGAACTTTCTCCAGAAAAGAGCAGGTAGATATCAGGAAGTTTCATAGAGGAGGGAGTCATAATGTTGTCAGCTTTGGGAAGAAAAAAAAACAAAAACCTTCCAGTCTGTGATAGACTGCAACTTCTGACCAGCAAGTCCTTACTGTTGGGAGTCACCGGATGTGTGTCCTGTGACTTGAACTTGGGCCCTCTACTTTGAGCTGTCTCTCAAAATAAAAAGTCAATGTTATGTGTAATTTATTAGATATTATTTTATGCTAATGTTAATAGAAATTAATTTATGTTGTATAATAATATAAATACAGTTGGACATGTACCCTTAAGAAGTTATGGGTGATCTAAAGCTGTAGTTGTTAGCTTAGTAGGTGCATTTCAACAGAATAAAAATAAAAGTACCATATCATTCCTCTACATACCAATCCTAAAACACACCCAAACGAGACAATGCCCTTCTTCAAAGACACTCCACAATCATGTTCATTGCTGTTCTATTTAAAAGAGCAAAGAAATGTAATTAACCTAGATGTCTATGAACAGAAGAATAGATAATAAAAATATGAAGCATAAACACCCTGGGATTTTACTAAGCCAAGAAAATTAAAACATTTACAGGAAATTGAATGTGTCTGGAGATTATTATATTAAGTGAGCCATTCCAGAATAACAAAGATTAATATACATATGTTTATTGTCATAAACATATGGTAATATGTGAATTCTAGCTACTAATTTTATGGAATTACAGTTTTATTAATTCTTTGAAATATATATTCAATGTATTATGTTCATAGAAACAACTACACTTTCCCCTACAACTCCTCCCAGATACTTTGTAATTATTAATATTGGTATTAAAATTGACCACATTTGGAATCACCTACGTATAGTAAGCCAGTGATAGCCCTAGTGATTGATTTCTTTGATTAGATTATTTGAATTGGGAAGACCTACAGTCAACATGCACAGCTCCTTTGGTACACGTACAAAGGAACTGGAAGGAAAAAAAAGTTATTTTTCTACACGGTTTTTCTAGTAGTTGTTTGAATGAAAACGGCCCCCATACGTTGTGGCCTTGTTGAGGAAGTGTGTGGCCTTTAAGATTTTAGAAGTGCAGTCCAGGTCCAGGATCTCTCTCTCTTCCTGCTGCCTATCCATCCAGACGTAGAACTTTCACCTACCTCTCCAGCACCATATCTGTCTCCATGCAAGCATGCGTCTTGCTTTGATGATAATGGACTAAACTTCTGAACTATAAATCAGGCCTAATCAAATAATTTTATTTTATTTTATTTTTTTGTTGTTGTTGAAAAAAAAAATTTCCGCCTCCTCCCACATATCGCGCCCTCCCCCCACTCCCCTCCCACTCTCCCCAGTCCTCTCCCCCTCCCTCCACTCCATTTGGAGACTGAAGAGCAGTCCAGATTCCCTGCCCTGCGGGAAGTCCAAGGTCCTAAGAGTTTCTGCAGCAGTGGTGTCTCTTCATAGCAGCAGAAACACTAAGTAAGACATTTCTACTGCAATTTTTTTCTGATAATACAGCTAGCTTTGTAGCTTTGTTGTCATTCCAGGCAAGACTGAAGACCATTACTGATAGCATTAAATGCTCTTAAAGTCTATGATGTGGATTACTTAAAGAATTTTCTAATATTTATTTATTGGGAACTCCTGATTCACTTCTGGTGTGTAGCAAGGAACTTGGAAAACTGTGTATAAACCTTCTGAATACTTGCTGAAAAATATTTCAAATAATAATCTTAGGTGGTATGTCTTGCATTCTGCATAGAGTGACACAGAAAAGGAACGGACTCATTGATAAAATTAACGAGGTCCACATGAACATAAGCAATCTAAGCATTTTTAAATGTGTGCCCAGAAAGAGGATCTAGTCTCCAAAAGCTATAAAGGACAAGTTGTCAAAATTCATGACCTAGTCCTCATTATAAATGCAGATAACCTGTAGCAAAATATGTCCTGGTATTACAGGCTGTCCAATTAAAGACAGAGCAATGTTTGTAAGGAAAAGGTGTTCCTCTAACTTGGAGTGTAATATGGTGAAATGAACTCTATTAAGATTGAGACCACTCATTCCTAAGATTGAAAGGGTTTAGTTTACCTGAGAAAGTGGACTCCTTAGCCATGTCTATCCTCTGCAGTGATATCTTTCTAAGCCCCTACTTATAGGAATTAATTCTGCATTGTTTGCAGAACCTACAATGACTTTTTGTGAAGGAAATGGTACAAAAGACAATGCTAATTTTCTCATCTCCCCCAAACCATTGCTTCAACATGTATGATTAAACTCAAGGCTATGCAGATGTCTAGAGGTGAGATAGAGAAAGTGGTCCATGAAGTCCTTATTAAAACACCAAATCTATTAATAAGTTCGCAAATGCATTAAAGCAAGTGTTTATGTAACATACTAGGAATATATATATTTAAGGGTCTAAGATAGTGGAATGAAGAAGATAGGATTTGGTTTATTTTTATTAATGTGGAATCACTAAACAGAAATGTTAGATTTAAAGGAAGATCAGACTTGTAAAATATATGACCATGAAAGAAGGAGAAAATACTCCACCACAGAATCTTCTAAACTCTCAGATCTTTGGTACATTATCTGTCTTTGGAGAGATTCCCTAAGACCAGGTATAATTCCTGCCTCTGCCAATTGTATTTGCTCTGGAATTTCTAAGTTAAGCATACTCGTGTTACATACACACTGTATTTAATAGGTTTTCATTGTATTTGACTGCATCAAAGTGTACTATAACTGGGAGTTAGGGAATCTCTCAGTCTTTTTCCCAGGTTCCACAGTGAAGAACCTAAGACAAGGATGTAATAAAACCTATCCTTCCAATTTATATCACTACTATGAAAAACTTATCTAGCTGGTTAGTTTACTGAGCAGTATCCTTAAAGCTTGACACGCACTTAAAAGAACATAAGGGCTTTTTTTTTTTTGTTTCAAGTAGAATCCACATTGAGTTGTCAAGGTAGTCTGATGTGACTGCTCTCACCCCAATGTTTCTTAAAATTTTCCTACACCATAATGTGTAAACCTTTCCTTTTCTTATTCTATATTATCCTTCCTTGTATTTGAATATATTTATTACAGCCACTCAAACTTATTCATCATAGCTGGTATTATGCAGTGAGGTTAGAGGAGCACAGCTCTTTCAGTAAGTTTACACAGTCTTAAACTCCACCTCCATCAACCAATAATATATAAGCTTTGTCAAATAACTAAGTTTCAAGTTGATTTTTTATAAAATAGGTATTCAGAAAAAGAAAACTGAAGATGATATTATCCACTGAGGCAAAGGAATGCTACCGGTGTTCACAAACAGCAACAAAATAACTGAAAATAAAATGAGTCTATGTAA
>NC_022027.1:37933799-37940531 GCF_000317375.1 Microtus ochrogaster | reverse complement strand
GTGTGTGTGTGTGTGTGTGTGATGGAATGTGGATGGAGTGGAAAGGTTTGGAAAAAAGAAACAGAGAGGGGGAAAATAAGAAATGTTAATTGAGAAAGAGTCCATTACTAACCATTTCAGGTAACTCAAAAATATATGTAACTGTTACCCCTGTCCTGAAAAAAGCATTTTAATGGCAAACTATGATGATTATTGTTTAATTTCCAAATAATTATCTTTATGTCTGTCAACTTTTTAATAATCCGACACATGAAAATTTTGATTCATTATCATTTTATATTTACTTGAATTCTAGTGAGTTAAGAAGTTGAATTCCATTTTGGCAAGTTTTCTTTTCACATTAAGAAACTGAGTATTTGCCAGGCGGTGGTAGTGAAAGCCTTTGATCCCAGCTTGGGAGGCAGAGGCAGGGTGACCTCTGTGATTTCAAGGACAGCCTGGTCTACAAGAGGTTGTTCTGGGATAGACTCCAAAGCTACAGAGAAACCCTATCTTGAAAAAAATATTGAATATTGTAGATGTTTCTTAAAACTTGAAACTTCAATTGTCTTTAAGATCATGTTATTATTTGGAAGAAAATGACTGCATAATGTGTTTCTAGTGTTAGACTAAAGTATTTATCAGATGATCAGGCTATCTCAGACTATCCTTTGATCTTTCTCATAACACTTAATGTCATAGTTAAAACTAATTACAGCCTAAAGATTATTGTGATTAAAGCCATTCTGATATAACAACTGTAGTCTTTTATTACACTCTTATTAATGAATGATGCATATACTTTTATGAAACATTGTAAAAAGAATCATTGTTCATTGTATATATCTTTTTATAGTCACATCATGTTTGGAATGTATGGATATCAGGTCTATTTTACAGATCAAAAACTATCTTATTCAAGGTTACATGAAAGTTTATATTTCATTGTTGTTATGTTATATATATGACTTACTATGACAAAATTTTAGTTATCCTCACTTTTATTAGTAATGCAAATCTGATTTTATAGACAAAATACAATTCAGTGAATCATTGGTGTCTCCAAAAATGAGTAGCTAGTTGCAATGAATTCATTATGTAGAACAAAATGACTGACACTCCCCTAAAGCCCTGGATTTCTATGCATCGAAATTACCGTTTTAGATATGGTAAGGAAAGAGAGAGAGGAATTAATCATTTTTATTAATATACTATTCAAAAAAGTGCACTTTCTTCTCATTTTTGAGACTAACATATCATGTCTGACACATTTATTGTTGTCCTTCACAGTGAGTTACGTTTCATCTTTTGGGTTATTGGCACGAGGAAGCAGAGATAGTCTTGCAGAGGTCCGTTAATAGTTCCATATATCACTTTAGCAGTGACTCGGCGTCTCTCCTGGAAAGTTCAAGTTCTGACTGTTCCAAATTATTCATACATTTGTAGCATAATTCAGAGAAGTCATTGCCTATTCTCCCACCACAGATGATCATTCTATTTATAAATTGAAGTAAGTATTGTCTGGCATTTTGTAAGGATGTTCTGCATTTTAGTACTAAGTATAAAGTATAATAAAACCACAATGGTCTTTGCTAAGTCATGATTTCTATTAATGAGTCTTGCTTTTTTATGTAACTATAATGCCATCAGATAGCTGTTAATACCCACTAGAATATATTTGTATTATAAATACTCATTTGTAAGATTTCACTGTTATATGTACCATAAACTTAAATTTTAAACAGAGATTTTGATTTTGCCAGCCAATAGCCACTAGAAGATATCAGTAAGCAGAGAGCTAAATAGTTTCTACATTTTATCTTTATATACCTCTTTTGCTTCTGTTATTAATGTTTAAAAGCTGAGCTATACTGGAAACCTTTATACATCAGATAGAATTCCACTTAGGAGCTTAAATGCAGAAAAAGGGTGAGTTGGGGCGAGAAAAAAAAAAAAAACACAGAGAAATTTTCATTCAACCTGAACAAAATGAAAAGAAAATGATGAACAGCAAGAAATAATCATTTATATTCAAAAGGAAATTTTTATGGAAGAAATATAGTACTTCTTCACTGTTCCTGATCATACAAACTATGTTCTTTATTTTTGATATAACTTTCTTAACCATTTGTCTTTCAACTTACACATTTCACTCTGTTGTAATAAGTCTAAAGCTAGTTTACAAAAAGAATTTATAAGAAGAGAGAAAAATGCAAATGTTTCCAACATTTTAAATAACATAAGATTGTATAGAATTTTTAATTATAAATAAGCAGAATTTTATCTATCCATTTTCATAATGACTCAATTTTAAATATGTAAAAATGCATTTGAAGTACCAAATATAAATGAGACAAATTCCAAACCCTGTGTTCTAGTCACGTTTCTATTGGTGAAATAAAACATGACAAAAAACAACTTGTGGAGGAAAGAGCTTATTTCATCTTGCAACAGTTAGATCTCCATCCCTGAGGAAGGTCAGAGCAGGGACTCATGGTAGGAACTTAGCAGCAAGTACTGAAACGCTGCCCATGGGGGAATGACGCTTACTGGCTTGCTCCTCATGGCTTTGCTTGATCAGCCTGCTTTCTTATACAAAGCAGTAACTCCTACAAACGGGTGGGACCACTCTCCATGAGGTCTCGACTCCCCAGTCAATCACTAATCAACAAAATTATCTACATGCAGTTTATTGGAAGCATTTACTCAACTGATGTTTCTCTTCTCATACAGTTCTAGCTTGTATCAATTTGACCAACAAAAATAACCAATATAATCTGCCATAAGAAGTTAGCATAAACTTTAAACAGCTTTTGTTTTACATCTCCAGCGTCTAGAGGACTGAAAGTATGCCGTTGGCATTATTGTCGTTTCTTCTATAAGTTTTGTAATTTTATTTTCTTGTTTTGGAGTCATTCATGCTAGCTGTCCTTTTCTTCATGACTCTGAGTAATAAAAACACTTCATATTAAGTAAAGGAAAAAATCTATCAACAACATTTTCTAATCCCAAATATATGTGAAAAAATCCACAGCACACAGAATCCCATAAAAGAAATACTATTAGGTCTAACACTACAGATTATCATCAACACAATGATATTGAGAAATTTTAATACTCCATTCTCACAGATAAGTCCTCTGAAAACACAACAAAACACCAAAATATTAAAACAGTTCAGTTAAATGTATCATAAAATAAATGGAACTTAAAAGAACTTTTGGAAACTGAACAGTAAACTTCTGAAGCAAAACTTGTACCAGTAAGGAACTAAGATGGAAATTTAAAACTCCCTGCAATGATTGAAAATGGAAACACAATATACCAAAATCTATGGGACTTAGTAAAGGTGACCTTCCTCTGATCTGGACAGCTTTATGACTTGAATTGACTGGAACAATAAGGAAATATAGACGTAACCGACATAATGACTCATTCACAGAATTCCTAGGATCACAAAGGATTGCGTGCTCTGATGCAGATATACCAGCAGCCCAGAAACTTAACACATTTACTATATACCACGGAGCCTGGAGGCAGGTTTTATATTTATAGTAGAATGAGGATGAAGTTTAGCTAGAATATTATCATCACCCAATAGGTAGGAGGTCTCCCTGGGGGAAGAATTTCATGCTGCCGTTGTCCAGGATATTGAAGCTGGGGTTGATAGCTTCTACAGGCACAGTTCGAAAATGGAAGATTATTGTACTGCCAACAAGAACAAAGAACCTTTACCATATGTAAGACAGTTTGCCTCAGGAAAAACTCTGCATGCCACTCTCTGATCTAGACTCCCAGGGAATGTGATCTACAGCCAAGAATGCTCACAAAACCTTCAGTTGTTGATCCTCATTTTGTAGTACTCACAAGTAAAAACAAAACAAAACAAAACAAAACAAAACAAAAAAACCCAACAAACTTTTATTTAAAGGAAGCATTCTAATTTTATTCTACCTGGTGTAAACTTTTGCTTTTAAAGACAATAACTTAGTCTTTCTCAGCATTTTCTCCTAGTTACACATATAATGATGTTTTATCACAGGTCAGGTTTTCTTGGAACAGAGTCACAATCCAAGTCCAAACATAAACTTTTGTCTTATCCAACCCCAAGCTAAATACACTCAAGTGAGTATTTAATTGAATTCATTAGAAGATTATCTCCTGCTGGTTGCCTAGAGAAACCACGGCAGTTGTGGGAGGGGCCCAGGGGTTTTGTCCCACTGTGTAGTTCTTAGAGAGTAGGAAGTCTTGTGTGGCTGGTCACTCATCTCTTAATCCCCTCAGTATTGTACCAAGCTGTGTTTCTGAGTTCCACAGAGGCTGCAGGAGGATAAGGAGAGTTTGGGGACAGGATGGAGCTAGTAGACTGCAGGGTCTTTAAACATACTGAAACCTAATTAGGTCTTTAGCATATTTGATGTTTTTAGACTTCTCAGTTGTAATTATAGAAAGTCATCTATTTGAAATAAGTAAAATGATTCCAAATAGGAAGCAGTGTGTGTGTGTGTGTGTGTGTGTGTGTGTGTGTGTGTGTTTGTGTGTGTGTATAAACTACATTGTGCTGAAGATAACAACTAGAATCATGTTTTACTGTTTTTATCTAACAGTTCCTCATTTTCATAAGGCCTTGTGAAGGACAGTAGGTAAATGACACTCCAGCGTTAATGTAAAAGTCAATAGTCTGACAGGCTAAACTGTTACATATAAATATTGAAATTTATGATATTCTCATTAACTGAGTGAATTATGCATTAATATCAACTCACAGATATGAAGATTAGATAGCTACAATTTACAATAAACTTGTAGCAGAGAAAATTTAGTTCTTCTAAAACCAAGTATTCTGGTATCTCCTACATGTTATTCCTAAACATTTAGAATTGCATATACAATTGGTTTAGAGCTGCAATTATTACTATCATAAATTGATTAAACAAACTTGGAAGCAAAGGATAAAATATGATTTGAAGATAAAGGGGCAGGTTACATACAAGTTCATATAGGAAATATATGGAATAAAGGATTAGGTTACAGTCAGGTGATAGAGATGATATTTTTTATTTTTTAGTATATATCCTCAGTAGAATAAAATATGAATTTTTCCGTTAAAAATTTTATTTCCACATATTTCTTGTGAACACTTTCATTTGCAATCACTTGCTAATGACCCTGGTAGGCCCCAGTGATTGTCAGAAACACATGACTGTATTTAGAATTATTTAGTAAATTGAAATTAACTGGGTGAGTCAAAATGTATTAACTTACTTTTATAATATATCAATAGTGGAAAATTGAATATTTAGAAAAAATCTGATATAGCATCTATGTTGTACAAATAGTGCACCATTTTATGACAAAACAGGAAAAGTATGATTATTTCTATTATTAATTAAACAGTAGCATGCATTCTTTAAAAATATGATGCTTGAGTGTTATTGATTTATTCTAATTTATTCACTTGATCAGATGAAGGGTATGGATATAATTAAGTTTTCCTAATTATATGAGAATCCTGTTCAGAGAAGCTATTTTCTGATTACATGTAGAAAATCTCCTGCTCATTTTTGATATACGTTTTAAGAAGAAACAGGTGTAGTTATTTCTTTTGAGGAACTGATAACAGTGAACATATCTACTCAGAGAAATTCATTCAATTTTATTCCAGTTTATGATTTTCATACAATAACCTTAGAAAATGATGTTGATATCATTTTCCCTATGAAGCAGATATCAAAGTAGTCATCTAAAGTAGAGAAAGGGAAAGGAAATGTACTATTCAAAGATGCAGACTTATTCAAGAATAAATTGATTGTTTTCTCAGCCTAGAATTCTGGAAATAGAGAAGAAACACATTATCTTACAACGCTCTTCTTCTGAGGCCCACCTGGGTAGCTCATGGATGTGGCACTCACTCCCTACTCTTCCTTTCCTGGTGTGATAATTAGTCTTCAGTTTAGAAGTACATGTGCACAATCACCAGTTTTTACTTTTCTTTTTGTCCAGAGCTTTGAGTTTTCTTTTTCAAATGGTTACACTTTATTTTACAAGGCATAAAAAATCAAAACAAAATAAATGCAATGTATATTGTTTCATCAGATGCAAATTTTGTCTAAAATGTTTTTAAGACTTATTAATAAAATATATCAAATAGGCTAATAAATGCAAGCATAGAAATAGAATTACAAATGAATGTATTTTGGTTAGTTCTTTGTTTTACATTTATTATTGTATTGTCATATCTTAGAATTTAATAACCTATTTTATATGGAGTAGCTGTTGAAATTGTTTTGAGTTTCAAAAAAGACCCTAAACTTCAAATTTTGTGAGATTCTTAAACAGTTGAATTAGGAACATCTAGAAAGAAATAAAAGTCTTCCATACAATGAGATGGGCTTTTAGGATTAGGAAAATTTTGTGTAACACTAACTGTTTTGGCCACAGATTAGTATAACTGTGTATTACTGGATATTTGGGAGTTTGAGCCTATCAAACAAACCTGAAGTCCTTGAGATTGTGTCCTCAAAGAGAATATTCAGCTCTGGCTCATTTCTATCTTGTCATTTGTCCTCTGGTATGATATCAGTGGTTTGCTTAGCAACAACTACTACAATGATGTATGGACTTTGCCACAGTACTCACAATTGGGGTCTTGAATGTTCAAATGGAAATTCTGAGCCCAAGAATGGAAAGCATAAAGAGTGGTTATGTGAGGTTAATTTCTTCAGTGAGGCAGCCAAATCTTACTGATATGAT
>NC_022027.1:37925879-37929249 GCF_000317375.1 Microtus ochrogaster | reverse complement strand
GATATATAATAAATATTCTTGAATATACTTATAAAATGATATGCTCTTCTACTTAAAAAAGTTTGCCCACACAGACTAAATATGGTAGAAAGTTGTGTGAAACCTAAATCTTTCAAGACAGACACCATGAAATTACAATGAACAACCATCATAAAAATCTGCTTTCAGTGGACTGCCAAAATTTTTATTTCTGAGGTCCTTAAGTTCTCATTATCATTCAGGAAATTAAACATCCTTCATTTGGCTTCACAATCATATACCTGCCATCTGAATAGAAGAGACAAATGCTTTTTAAATTTCAGCATTTTAGTAAATATCTACAATTAAGTGCTAATTTATTAGAGAACACAAACACAGCATTTGCATCCTCTTTCATTGCTTGTAGGTGAACTGAAATTACCTGCAACTTTTGTCTCTTCCTTTTAATTAAAAGATCATTTAGTGAAGACAGTGAGACAGAAAGCATAGTGTTAATATAATCTACATATATGTCACCATTACTAAAGCATAATAAATCTTCCCAATATTAGCAATGAATGACATTTAAAATGCTTAAATAACCAGTGCCACTCATTACTCTCTGACTTTCTAACCCAGTTATATATAGCAAAATCATCTCTATGAAAATTGCAAATTGATAACCAAAAAAATTAGTACTATAATAATAAGTCAACTTCTTGACATTTCCAAAGACACTGAAAAAATGTTGTATATGTGTTATTTTTGAATGAGCTCTTCCAAATAAAATATTAAATTTACTTAAGACTTAACAACCAGACTAAAAGACATTTAAATTAAAATTCCAGTTTAAAAAGTAATGCTAGTTTATCTGCAGAATAGATATAGTTCTGATTTTTTAATACATCTATTTTCATTGAGAAGACCTTACATATACTGAAATTTGAACTTTAATAGATAAAAATTAACATTTATATAATCACTCTCCTTTCTTAACTCAAGAAACATTTTGAATTTCCTCAAGTATTGTGAATCTAATTGTTGTTATTAGAAAACTGGTCATTCAATTGGAAATCAATGATGTCTGGTCTTGTGATAACAGTTAAAGTTTATTAAATTTTCATTTTTTTCATAGAGTGACACTTAGAATAAACAACTAATATATTCAGATATTTCTGTGTTAAAATATTGTTTTGCTGTAGAGACAGCACAGCAGTGGTGTGTCCACTAATCTTTCAGAATACTGTAGGGGAGCAGCCATGTGTAGTGACTCACATTTGCTTATAATTCTAGTTGTAAGTGAATGCAATGTCCTTGATCTCAGCAGGCTTTCAGACATGTGTACATAAATCAAACACATAAACAAATGAATAGGATAAATATAAATAAAAATAATTACAGTTGTATGTTCTGAATTTTGCTTGTGTCATTTTCTTTTATGTCTGTACTCTTTAATTCTAGAAATTGCGACATCTTGACTTGATTATAAAAATTAAGAAAAATATACTTCTCTTGCCATTAAATTTCAATAGCCTTCATAAATAATTTAGAAAACAATGCAACCATTTAACAAACTCCTATGGAAATAACTTTGTTTCTAGTAAATATTTTTTTGTTAGTAAATAGAAATGAACTAACCAAACCTTGGAGACCCTTTAAAAATATCACATCAAATAATCATAAATTGTTAATCATGTCCCTTGGGCTAATATCTATTATTTTTTTATGGCAAAGTCTATGAGCTATATAGACTATATTTATATATTGGTCTTAGTGACCAAAAATATTAATTATTCATTCAAGCACAACTATCATAAGGATTAATTTTTTAGTTTCATTTTATGCAGCTAATATCTGTATTAAAAAACCTATGACCACCTTCCCCCCAAAATTATGGACATTTTTCTCTGTTTAAACCTGATTTTTTTTTTTTAACACAGAATAAATCTACGGCTTCTCATTTTTTTTTTTTTGGAAACAAAAGCAAAACTTCTTTTCCAAATAACATACCTTTTGAATTCAATTTTGAAGCCAAGGTATTTTAACAATATCTATCTTGGATTAATTTAGCAGCATTTATAAGCAAATATTTTTAACAGCTGTTGCTCCTTTCTCCATATTTTAATTTAAAGAGAACATAATAACATATAGTATCCATAATTTTTGTGTGTATTTTTACCTTTACATGACTTTATTTTAAACTCTATTTTTATTTTTATTTTTAATTTTAATTTTTCGGCTTTTGAGACATGAGTTTTTTGTGTAATTTTGACTGTCCTGGAACTCACTCTGTAAACCAGGCTATCTTTGAACTCACAGGATCTGTCTGACTCTGCCTCCCAAGTGTTGGGATTAAAGGTGTGTGACACCACACCCAACTACTCTTTTTTTATTTTAAGGTGTTATCTTAAAAAAATTATTTAAAACCTGTATATATATTTAAACATACAGTAAAGCATTTAGAGCTTTTTTCATCTTTGAATTTATCATTTCTGTATATCTCTCTTTTTTTGTCCAATTAATGTTTAATTTGCTAAGCAATATGGCTAGGATTAAAACCTTGGCTTTGATGGCTGGATCTAGCCCATTTTTTAGCTTTTTCATATTTCAGCCTCATGGCAGAGGTACTGGCCAAAGCCATGTTTATTGCCACAACTCTATGGCATTTTAAGGTCCCTGCCACCACTAAAAAGCATGTGGTCAGCCTTTCATCTACCCCATTTAAATGTTTTGTAGCAGGTCCTCTTAAAAAGCTGCAAGGTTTTGCAGCTAATGCTGAATCAGGAATCCTCTCTTAAATGAGAGCACTTGCCTCTAGCAAGCAGAGCCTACCTGAGAAAATGTTGTTATCAATAAGCCATGTTTAACTCTATTCTTTTCTGTGTAGAATAACTTTCCAAGCTCTCATAGGCTTTATGTGGATGCAATTGCCCCATGTTGGGTACCTTTCTGCTAATTCCGTTGACTGAGGTTTTCTGTCTTACCTGGTCCTGCAAGCCATTAAGTCCCAAAGAATCACAAAGAGGTCTACATTAGTTATAAACTAATTGACCCTTTAGCCCAGGCTTTTTATTTACTAATTCTTATAACTTACAATAGCCCATAATTCTTGTCTGTGTTAGCCACACGGCTCGGTACCGTTTTTGGTGAGGCGGCCACATCTTGCTTCCTCTGTGGATGGCTCACGACTGTAGACTGTAGAATTCTCTTCCCCAAATTTTCCTATTCTTACTGTCCTGCCTCTACTTCCTACATGGTTGCCTCACGTATACTTCCTGTGTGGCTACTGGCCAATTAGCATTTTATTAAACAAGTATAGGAAAGAAAAGTTTACAGGGTAAAAATTGTAGCACAGCACATATTGCAGAAATATGTACAAATTATATTGTAGAATGTCAAAGTATCTCTGAGT
>NC_022027.1:37904143-37925779 GCF_000317375.1 Microtus ochrogaster | reverse complement strand
CCTGCCTCTGCCTCCCGAGTGCTGGGACTAAAGGCGTGCGCCACCACCGCCCGGCTATTTACTAATTCTTATAACTTACAATAGCTCATAATTCTTGTCTGTGTTAGCCACACGGCTCGGTACTTTTTTGGTGAGGCGGTCACATCTTGCTTCCTCTGTGGATGGGTAACGACTGTAGACTGTAGAATTCTCTTCTCCAAATTTTCTTGTTCTTACTGGCTTGCCTCTACTTCCTACATGGTTGCCTCACGTATACTTCCTGTGTGGCTACTGGCCAATTAGCATTTTATCAAACAAGTACAGGAAAGAAAAGTTTACAGGGTAAAAATTGTAGCACAGCACATATTGCAGAAATATGGACAAATTATATTGTAGAATGTCAAAGTATCTCTGAGTAAGCCTATGGCCTTAAGTTTTTCAGAAAGATCATCATATTTTTGACTCAACATTTCACCATCCTGGCAATTGAACCCACATGGGAAGCTTTTTAAAAAAAAAATTGTACCTTTTTGAAATTATTCAGGAATATATTCTCAAACAATCCCTCATTTTTCCCTTTTTTGTTCTCTCCCCTTTAATTCACAGTGCTCAGGTATCTGCTCTCAAGTTCTCAAGTAGTAAAATTGTGCTTTTTCCAGCAACGTGTTTTGTTTTCAGGAATGTTTTATTTTCTATACTATGCTGACTCAATTTCTACATAAATGCCTGTATCATTTTTATCAACTATAATAAAACTATGTGTGATTTTGATACAAATATACTTCATCTGCAGTCATTTTAATAAGATAAGGTTATAATACCTTTTTTATTTCCTGTGTGTGTAAAGGAAGGGGATTTTATATATAAGACACTGACTACAATATATACAGGTATAATTTTCCTGTGAGAACATGTCTTAATTGGTTTCTACAAGGATCCTAAAGAGAGTAAAGAGGAATGAATATGTTGTACTCTGGAAATACTTCCATGATGGAGAACAAATCCATCTCCCTAGACTACTGCTCCTAAACCAGAGGTTACAGTCTGCTTTGAGAGCAGACGCATGCTCTGTGTGCTTGTTCAGTAGTCCTCTGCTGAGGAATGGAGGTCAAGAGGCTACTGTCTTTCTCCAAGAACTTGTCTCTATCTCTTTCTGCACAGTTCATGGACAATGAACAACGGTAAAGTGATCTTTGGCTATTTTTCCAAAGATTGTAAGGAAAACAGAATTAAATTTATTTAAAAACATGCATTAGTTTCTTAAAACAAAATAATCACATAGTTTATATTATCATATTGTAATAAATTACAAAATATTTATTGCTTGATGTCAAGCTAGTATACTGTATTGTAAAAGTATACTCAGAGAAGAATTTGAAATTTGTATGCCTGAAAAGACATGGTTTTTAATTTCATTCTAACTTCCAGACAGGTAGGATGTATATGGAAAACATTAAGATACAGACATTTTAATTAAGAATAATCAGGTATACTGAAAGTGAAAGAGGAAGTGAGGGATAGCCCTGAATGCATTGGCACAGGCCACAACTTTCTAAACAGAGCACTGATAGCATAGGCGCTAAGATCAAGAACAAATGGTACCTCAGGGTTTTCACAAGAGTGAATCCCTATGTAACTGAAGAGATCAATGGCAAGTATATTGCTTCAACACAGAACCAATGGGACCTGGCACTGGCAGTAGAGGGTCAAAGAGGAATACCTGCTCCAAAAGGAGGTACTTGTCTATGAAAACAAGTACGTCAAGTTTTTCAAAGGTAAACCAGAACTGCCCCCATCACTGAGGTTACCACTTCAACTTTTCTGAGGTTACCACACCTATCACTCCATCCAGCTGTTAAGGTAGTGCAACGGGCCTCTCTAAGACAGTGAAATGTTCCTGAAGGGAAAGAAGAGGAGGAATCAGCAAGAGAAACCGAGTTCCTGAGCAGGACTCTTGATAAGGTGTCTCTAGTAGAGAAGACCTAAATGCCCAGTGCTTTCCAAAGTTTCCGGGCTACCCCTCTATCTGCATTTAATCTGTGGGACTCTGCTGCTACCAAGCCACCAAGAATAAGTACCCAAGGAAGATGCTGCAGTAATTGGAGAAGCTGCTTCAGAGCATTCAATTTGGGGAGGTCAGTCAGCATGCAGAGAGCAGCTGGAAAAGCTGGACCAGAGGAAAGCTCAAGAGGAGGAGCTGGACTACTTGGAACTAAGCCTGGAAGGCTTAAGGAATAGGGAAGTAGACTGCAGACCAGACCATGGGGTTCTTTGGGGTCCAGGGAGTATGGAGCACGGCAGTTAGAAGGGGTAACCCCACACTTGCTCACTTGCACCTCCTGTGGCCCAACTCTGTCCTTCAGAACTTAGGCTCATCATTTTATCCCCTCCTCACATCCTATTTTTGGACTTTTCCCCCTCCCATTTCCAGTGTTCAAATCTCATTGACCAGCCTCAGTACCTCTGAGCCTGATCTGGGTACTAAGTACCCCTGTGGTTGATCTGGGTGTCTCAGTGAAAAAAAATCTGAGGGCAGGGTGTCTAATAGAGATTGAAAGCTGAGAGTATAGTACCAAGTTTTGGGTTCTTCATTACTGTTCACAGTGTTTATGAGTTACTTTCCTGGTCATACCTAAGTTCCTAACTTTCTCTTTCTCTTTCTCCTCCTCCTCCTCTTCCTCCTCCTCCTCCTCTTCCTTTTTCTTCCTCTCTTCCTGCTACTCTTCTTTAAAAAAATCAATAATAAATTCAAGTAGAAAAGAATAACAAAGATAAATGAGACCTCAAAACTGAAAAATCTCTGTAAGCTAATGGATGTGGTCATTCAGCCTACAGAATGGAAAAATAATTTTACTAATTTCATATCTGTCATAAGGCTATTATCTAAAACTGTATAAAGAACTCAGCAAACTAGGTATCAAAAAGACATATAGTTCAATTAAAAATGAAGTACATATCGAAACAGAGAATTTTCAGTAGAAAATACTCAAATGGCTGAAGAACATTTAAAGAAATGTTCAACATCTTTAGCTATGAGGGAAATGCAACTAAAACTACCTTGAGATTCCATGTTACATCTAGGAGAATGGCTAAGATGTAATGTTGAAAAGCCCAGATAATGCTAGAATATATGTCAAACAAGAAGTTGCTGGTGGGAGTGCAAACTTGTACAGTCACTATGAAAATCAATATGGTGATTTCTCAGAAAGTTGGAAATCTATATGGTTCAAGATCCAGCTTTTGGGTGTATTACCAAAGAGGCTCTATTCTACCATAAGGATACTTGCTCAATCACATTTATTGCAGCTTCTTTCACAATAGCCAGAAACTCCAAAAACATTCTAAGTGTTCCTCAATGGAAGAATGGATAAAGAAAATGTCATACATTTGCACAATTTATCTGCTATCTCAAAAAATGGCAACATGAAGATGCTTTCTTTTTTCCATTGTACAATTTTGGCTTCTTTGTAAAAATTGAGGTGTTCATAGTTATGTGGATCAGTATCAGGTTCTTCAATTCAATTACATTTACCCACATGTCTGCTTTTGTGCCCAAATCAAGCTGTTTTTATTACTGTATCTCTATAGGAGATGTTGAAGTTCCTTTATTGTACAGGATTATTTTGGCTATCCTTTCAGGGTCCCACCCAAACTGTTCATTCATCCTTACTTGGAGGGAGGAATAAGCATGGAGAAGCAAATAGACAAGAGACAACAGATACAATCAGGAGGGCATCTGATGAATACTGTGATCTGCCCAAATGTATTTCTCATAGCTCTTCTATAACCCAAGCAAAACTGGGAGTACAAAAGAATTCCTTACCAAAATACAAGGCACAAATGAGTTGGTTCCTTGTTTAATTTTCAAAGCATCTATAGACTATATTAAGTATCTAAAGAAAAAAAACTGAAGAAGATATTAGAAAATGAAAAAATCTCTAATGCTCTTGAATAGGTAGGAGCAATATAGAAAAAATGGCACACTTATTATAATCTACTTGTCATGATAGACTTAGAGGGTGTTGTGTGAGAATTAAAACCAAAACATCACTGGGCAGTGGTGGTGCACTCCTTTAATCTCAGCACTGGGGAGGCAGAAGCGGGTGAATATTTGTGAGGTCAAGGCCAGCCTGGTCTACAAGAGCTAGTTCCAGGACAGGCTCCAATGTGATAGAGAAACCCTGTCTTGAATCCCCCCCGCCCAAAAGAAACAAAATCCTCCAAATGTAAAGTTAGGGTAAATCCATGAATCATTATAAAGTGATGGGCTTCAAAGAAGATCTGCAAGATTATGCACTACTTAATTATTCCATATTGATTCAAAGAACAAAAGAAATATATTTATGGTGGTTGGGGTCTAAAGAGGAGTTATAAGGACATAACGCCAAGAACTATTTTGGAAGAATTTATTTTTGTATTTGACCAGAGTTTCAATTATCCTCTTACATGGATGTAGCATAGGGCACTAAATTTCCATTAAGTATTGTGAAAGAATTCATTCTGGGTGTGTATGCCAATTTGATTTGATAGAATTGAAGCCAAACTGACCCTTTTAAGAGTTCATAGTGATTTCAGCACTGATTGGCACATGAGCAGAACTAAGTAGTTTGATGCGTCCTTTGGTGAATTAGCTAAGGCCTGTCTTGAGATAGCTTGAATAGGCAGGTGAAATGAGATGCTTGTCTACAATGATACAGATAGAAAATGGTGGAACTGGTGGACACTCTTACACAGATGAGAAAACAGTATCTACAAAGCTGTTATATGGTTTTAGAATTGTTAATTATGAGGAATATCTGTAGACAAAACAAAGAAAATTGTTAACAAAATTCTTAATTGTAAGTATTTTACCATGAGGAGTATAATATATTCTTATACTCACAAAATAATAAATTTATCTCTTCCCTTAGTTATAAATGTGCTTATATCTCCTGTGATAAATTATCAAGCACACTGCACAGCTGGCCATTTTCTTTTTTATTTTATGGATAGCTTCATTAGAAGTTAACAAGTAATCTTTAAATTCTTTGAACATATGCTCCAAATATCCAAATTTATACAGTTATGTATTAGCTGCTCAGTGCCTGCCCCATTGATCTTACAGAATGATAGATGCATTTTAGAAATGGTCTGTAGAGACTGATGATCTGTACTTATTGCTACTTAAATATTTTATGATTAAAATATGTCTCTCTTTTAGAAGTAGCAGTGGAATAGTTTCCAAAATCTTTTCATACTGTTCCTTAGTTCAGATGAGTTCCACATATGTAATTTAAGGAACCTTTTCTTCATGTTAAATATTAAGTGAGGTACTAACTATTGAAAGTCTATAATTAGTTATTCTGTTTATAGTATTATTGGCTTCTGTGAGCTACTATATATTGGTACTGAGAACTAAACTTGGTTCTTTTGGGAATGATACTATGTGATCTTAGCAGTGGACCAACTTTCAAGCTTGTAACTGCATAAGTATCATTAGAAAGTTGTTGTGTATGTAATTTTGAGAATTTAACTTAAACCTCTTTACTAAGAAAGCTGTTTTTGTCCAGTAGTTTTATCAACATTAATTAGTCACTTTTTTATTTTAGAAGATATTATTATCCAGTTAAGCATTTGTTTGATTCTTTTAGTGCAGGGGTCAATCAACATAAACTATTTTAAGTACACACATGTACAATGTGTTTATTTGTGTGTGTGTTTGTGTGTGTGTGTGTGTGTGTATTTCACACTAATTCCAAGATTGCCGTTATGATTTTAGATTCATTATACATATTTCCATTTTTCAGCACCCTCTCTCTCATATGGTTTCAAACCACAATAATTATCAGGGTCTTCGAGAATTTTCCTAGTCTCCCAGGTGGCATACCCTCACACATTGTTCTGTGTTCATGACTCCAAACTAGTCTCCATTCCCTTTCACATCTCTCTCTATGATCCATTCAAAATACAGAAATAACAATATTTGGATTTCTTAAATGTCAGTGCCTTTTAAACATCTCAAGCTTTCAAGTGCCCTTCTTATGCCTGGCCCCTACTGTGTACAGCTCTCTTACACTCCTCTTTTCGTAATTAATGCCAACTCAAAATACACTTTTAAAGCAATATTTCTATTTTCCATAATGCTGCAATTTGATTTAAATTGCCCTTTTCTGAGTTTGTATTACCTTAAAAGTTTTCTCAAAGCATTTAAATTATTATTTCTAATGTGTCTTTGTATAATTACTTGATTAATAATTGTAATATTTCTAAGATTCAAACTGCAAGAAAATATGTATTTTGTCTTCTCATTCTTTTGGTCCAGATACCTAGTTTAGCATCCCCAGCATCACCTGTACTGTAATCTTCTTTCAACAACTGTCACATAAATTTATTGAATTCATTATGTGATATAAATATCATTTTCTAAATATATAAGTCTACATTAAGTCAAGGTATTCCATACTTATCTAAAGTATCTATTTTAAACATATCATATCCAATATTTATAGTGTAAAATCAGGTTATTTCTATTTTACTTGAAGATATATAATTAATATTAAAATATCAGGCATGGTGAAAGCATTTCCTTTGTGTCTATGTGTGTCTAGTGTATGTATTGGTATCTTTGTGCACATGGTGAGCATGTCAGAGGTTGACACCTCTTATCTTTCTCAGTCACACTACCTTTTCGATTCTGAGACATAATCTTTCACTGAACTTGATCTCAATAAAATAGCTAGAATGGATGGAGCACAATCACAGAGATAGAAAGGGGCTCTCTTGGGGATAAAAGAAAAATGTTAATCTGAAGATTTGCCTCATGCCTACTCCCATTAAATATGAAGTATATAATCACCTATACCAATATTTTTTTCCAGCAAATATTTTAAGTGAACGCAGGTGTGCCAATAAACAGAGAAAGTTTCCATTAAAATGCTTAAAACTCATGGTAGACGAGACAAGAAGGGGGTTGAGAATCCCATTAAGACAAACAACCCCAAAACTCTTGAGCCATTCAGTCCATTTTTATTTGGAAAGAGAGAAATGTGTGTTTTATGCCAAACTCACATATACTCTCCTGAGGATGATTCTTCTCTGAAGGCCAGAAAGTGAAATTAGTTTTAGGTACTTGGCAAGAAGGAATGCAAGGTCTTTAGGTAAACTGATCATTCTTTCTCAGAAATCAGGATTTTTGCATAGACAAAACACCTTTTGTCCACGACCATAGATACCAGGAAAGCAATAGACTCCAGTTCCCTTTATGCAACCCCTATACCTGCATAGCAACCTCAGTAGTTTTTCTTTATAGATAAACATGATATCTTACAGATAAGATGGATATAAAATTTCTTTACAGATAAGCATAATCTCACAATCAGTGCTACTTTCTTTTACTTAAACATATCCCTGACCTACACCTTTACCCTTTCTTAATAACTCTACCTGTGTTTATATACTTTACAACTAATATCACTCTTAGTTTCTGTATGGCAGAATTTTTCTCCATGCTAATATCAAAGCAAAACTGCAAGAAGCATTCAGTAAAACAACTTGTAATCAGATGAGTTTTATTATCTGGAAGTTTTTTTTTGTTGTTGTTGTTATTTAAAGAAAAAGAACTGAGTCAAAGCCACTTAATACACCCAAGAAGTATTTTCTTTGGTAGGTAGCCTCTTATTAGTTTTGAACATACAGTGCAAAAATACTTATGTGAACATAAATACTCAAAGGGATCTAATTTAAACTTTAGTACACGGTCTTGCTTTTATTAATATTTTCAATAAGTTATGAGATCTAAGCTAAATAGTGGTTGAATGTCAAGCTTCCCGTTAGAAACAAAGGAGTAGCATAAATAGAAAATTTGAATCTCTCCTTTTTCATGAAAACAGTTTTCCATATGATGAGAAAGAAAACAGTAGTAAAATTACAAAAAGACCAATAAAGAAACATACAGTTAGCAACATAAATTGTAATTTTGTACTGTGAATACAAACTCACAAAATAAAAAGTATTACACTGGAAATTGACAAAGGATGCTATTTTAGGCTGCTGGCAAATAAATTTTTCTCTGAAGTACTACCACTCACAGAGGAACCCCAGTTAGATAAGGCAAACAAATAGGCATAGGGTTATCAGGCTGAAGATGACTCCGACAAGGTAGAAAATCATGTAGCTTTCCCTTTTTTCTTCAAAAATACTTCTCATATGAAGGCAAGCAGGTCATGTTCTTCAGGCATGGGGCAGCCGGAGTTAGAGGAGTAGTGGGATAGTTTCAAGAATGATTGGACATCAGATCATACACAGCAAACTCTAAGTCGATTCAAGACAAGATTATTAGCAAAGGAGAATTATTTGTACGTGTGTAGATGTGGGTGCTTCCTGTGTTTTTATTTCCTTCATTTTTAAAATTTAACTTATTTTTTAAAGAAAACAGGCTATATTTTTTTTCATTTTACATGCCAATCCTAGTTCGCACTCCCTTCTCTCTCCCCATTCCCTCCACTACCTCACCACCTACCTCCCTACCCCGCCCCCATCCACTCCTCAGAGAGGGCAAGACACTTGGAGGAGGTCCAAGACCCTCCCTACTATATCTAGCCTGAGAAAGTTAGCCATCCAAAGAGAATGGGATCCCCAAAAGCCAGTATGAGCAGTAGGGATAAATCTTGGTGCCACTGCCAGTGGCCCTGTAGTTTGCCCCAGCCAAACAATTGTCATTCCCATTCTGAGGGACTAGTTTGATCCCATGCTGGTTCTCAGCTGGAGTTGGTGAGCTTCCATTAGCTCAATTAAACTGTTTCAGAGGGTGCTGTAGGAATTCCTACTGCCAGTAGTCTTTAAGTTACCCCAAAACTTGGGTGTGCCCTCTTACACTATATATACCAATATAAAGCACATGTCCATCTCTTTCTTTTCCAGCTGTGAGATTCGGTTGCTGTTCCCATTCCGGCAGAGGATTGTGATCTGTGAGTCTCTTTCTAAATAAATAATTTTTGAATTTTTTTAAAAATCATAATTTAGAATCACAAATTTTAATGTCACCATTGGTTTTGATATATTAAAATGAAGAGTGATATTGGTGGATCCTGTGATAGGTTGATTCCCAATTTTCTAAGAAAATGGAATACTGAAACTGGTGCAACCACTTTGTAAAGCTTACCAGTTTCTACATTTAAGCAGTACAACCAGATGCCCACAGTGCTAAAAAACACTGGGTGGCTTAGATTTTTAAAGATTCTTTCAAAATAGCAATAAAATAATTCATAGTTTCTATCAAAGACATAATCATTTGATATGTTAGCATTTCAATGTGTTATAATATATCAATATTTGGTTTGTGGGATGTTTTGAAGGGACATAAAAGTACTTAAATTGTTAGCTCAAATCTCTAAACTTAAAAACAATAGTTGTGGATTCTATATATTTGTATATGGAAGATGTCCTCATGTCTAATAACATTAAGATATAGAGTCTAAAATGAAGTGACTAATTTTGTTTATAAATCTGTAAGTCTTCTAAAGGAACATGAATATTAAAATAGTCATGGGGAAAGGAAACAGAAGCATTAGTTGCATCTTCAGGAGCCTCGAGGATGTGTAGAAGGGATGTGAGACAAAAGTAAGAAAGAAAATTTTTGTGTTTATCTGAATACTAAACTAATTGCATTCTTCAAAGCAAATACAAATGATTGGGGTAATAAACTCATATTGAAACTAAACAATATCTGTGTATTTAAATTTTTTCATTAGGATAAAGGTTTAATATTTGCATAGGTTGTCCATAAAAGAAATGTGTGATTGAAAACTTGCCATTTAATTATAAGTATTCTCCCCAAACATATCCAGAATTTAATATAAAACCTTCCTGACAAATTTCAAAAATATAGTACTATTCTTACAACAATTGACTTATCCATAAGTATCAATATAAACAATTATTCCTTCTCTACACACCTCATAATGTTAATATTTCCTAAGGAGAAACACATTATTAAATATATTTTCTCAGCAATATGATTATGATATTTTAGTTTTCTATGTCTGAATTCCTTTGCTAAGGCTGATTAGCACAGTATCACAAACTAGAGGGTACACTGAGTATAATGTAGTGCTACACATTTTGAAAGCGACACATTTATAGTCATACATTTTTTTGATCCACCAATGTAATTAGATGTATTTTGGACTGTCAGTTTCGAAATGATTCGGAGACCCATGCTTCATTCTATTCCCACCTAACTTTGTGTCTTTATTATTCAACCATTAGAGTCCATATATTACAAATAGTGTTGCCCATATATAAATATTCTTGGATACATGGACATCACCTGGAGCATGTTTCATTGACTTAGGTTCACACCATTTTGAGAAAATTGTTCCCTACCAGCTCTTATTAACCCATTTATATTAGCTATGTTCTGATATGCGGCTTGTTACCTCTTTTCAGTACAGTGCATCACACTTTTTTCTGGTTTGGCTCATGAATCCTGCTTGTCTTCTTTCACAGTTCCTATTTCTTCTGGAAGTTCAGCTTATCATCTTCTGCCTACCTCTTAGCTGTTCAGTTCTTTATTAAGCCAATCAGAAGGTCGCTTGACAAAGACACATCTTCACAGCGTACAAGAGGATTATTCCACAACACTCATCCATGATGAAAAAGTCATGATGCCTTCTTGTAGAAATGTAAGGGCTTCTTTGTGTCTAGTAGTCTAATTTTCCTGTCAATCTTTTGTCTTTGTTTGACTGACCCATGCATGTGCTTTATTTGTTTCATTTACTATTCTCCATGTGTGCAGATCTCTTGGCTTACTCCTAATAAAGGGATATGTGTGATAGCTGTAAAGCAAAGGATAATAAGCCTATAGTCCATGACCCTAGAGAAGGTAAGGGCCAAAGTGAACCCAAAGAGAAGCATATATAAGTGTGCCTGGGAAGGGGAGATAGACAAGATCTCCTGGGAAAATTGGGAGCATGGGTGTGGGGGAAGAAGGGAGGGCAGTAGAAGAGGAGAAAGGGAAAGGGGGAGGGAGGAGGAGAACTTGAGGAAACAGGATTGTTGATGTGAGGGAAGGACAGAGAGGGAGAGGGAGATTCAAACTCTTACTATCTGCACATAGTGCAGTTGTGGGTTTTAGAATAACTACCGTCTATTGCATGAAGCAGCTACTCTGATGAAACTGGACCTATGGATTGATCTATGAATATAGCCATAATTCAATAAGTGTCATTTTACTACTATCTTTACTTAGGAGAATAAAACTACTATATTTTCCACCAGGTCCTAGGACCTACCTAGATGCAGGTCCTTGATCTCGTTAACAGTACCAGAAATTGTTTCAATCTAATAGAGAATGCATTAAATCCAATCAAATCATGTAAAAGTTGTATCATTATTTCACCCAATTGGTATATTTTGTGAGCAAATCACTGCTATAACTTACAATGTCTATTGCTGGGTAAGATTAAGGAAAATGACATATTCTAAATGCTTTCTTTCTGGAAACACATCCCAGAATATTCTGCCTCGATGATTTTGGCATCTTCCTAATCAGATCTGAATTTTCAAAGCCAGCTGACCAATATCACCTGTCACAACAGAGCAATGACTTAGCTTTGGTGGTTTTAATCTCTTGATAACCATAGTTTATCCTTGAACTTCTTATGAACAGATCCTTAAATTCTTATGCAAAATACCACATGATTGGCTCCAACAGACTGTGCTTCCCTTAAAAAAGTCACAAGCCAGGCCTCCACTCTTTGCATAAACTGTCAAAAATCTTATCTTTCAAGTTCATTGCTTTTCAAGCCCAAAGTTCAAATGCCATCACAATCCTCCCAAAAATACCTGGTAAGGTCTGTGTCTGCAATATTCCAAGACTTTGGTAAGAATTTTTTTTAATTAGAATTTTTATTGCTTGGATAAAATACCATGGCCAACAGCTATTTGGAGAAGAAAGAATTTAATTTTTTTCTCGTAGATATCCCATCACTGAGAGATGTCAGGAAAGGAACTGCAGGCAGGAAACTAGAGAGAAGAAATACAGCAAAAAGCATGGAAAATGCCACTTATTGGCTTCATCCTCATGCATTGCTCAGAGTGCTTTTTTCATACAACCTGTATTAAAAAACCTAAATAATATTAGGTGCATGTATAGATTAAGCTTTAAGATTTGTAGAAAATGTGAAATTGAACATCAAAACATAAAGTGCCAGAGTAGAATAATACCACTTGAGAATTTTATAAGAACATTCATTTATTTCTGTTCCTATCATTATCATCATGTTAAGTTGCTATCATTTCCAGAGATACGGTGTGTCTGGGGGCGGGGGTCACTATAGACAGTGTCTATAATTTTACAGCAGATTTTTAAAAACTTTTTTTTTTATTTTTCAGGATAACTAAAGGTTAAGATATGTAGCAGAAAAAAATGTTTAAGAAACAAAAATTCATTATTCAGTAAGAAAGATGATAAAAAAGGGAAATGTGGTAGAACTAAGACTCAGTCCATATAAAGACCATACGAAGGACTAAGACACCAATGGTTGGATTAAAGGTGAGTTGATTAACTATTCTATTAGAAGTAACTGCATCCGATATCACATTAAAGAGATTATTGAACTTTATAAAGTGGAATTAACTTCAGGTATTCAAGTAAGTTTCAATTTAGCCACTGCAGTAAATGTTAGATCAAATCATGAAGGACAATGCAACATTATCATGTCAATGATTAAAACTACCTAAGGCCCTTTTATGATAAAATAGGAGAATTTATAGAAATCAGTCACTTCATATCTTAGTTAATAAATCAACTTATAATATCCAGCATTATACTGAATACAGGACACTTGAAAAGTTTTTCTACATGAACTGCAGCAAGACAAAGGTGCCAATTAATTTAATCTCTTTTGCCAGCATATTGGTGGAGACTATAACCAAATAACCAAAACTGGACTAGGCAAGGGAAAAATATTAAACAATATCAAAATTGAAGAAGGAAAAATGTCAAAGTGAAAATTTATTAGAACAAATAATCTAATTTTTAAAAATTCAATGTTATAAAATGAACATACACAGGTAATATTGCAACTGCATATAAATTATATTATCTGGGATTAAAGGCGTGTGCCACCACCGCCTGGTCTACACGAGCTAGTTCCAGGACAGGCTCCAAAACCATAGAGAAACCCTGTCTTGAAAAACCAAAAAAAAAAAAAAATTATATTATCTGAAGTATATACCAAAAAAATTACATATACTAATTACAAAAACTAAATAACCTAATATTTAAATGTACTTAGAGAATGAGGCAATGGGCTATAAAATGGAAGGAAGCCTAGGGACTCCAAAAAAAAAGTAAGCTACCATGTTGGCAGAGGCTCTTAGTTTCTTTCCCAGCTGCCCAGACCCAAACTAATCACACTGAAACTATATTAATTGCATTATTGTTTCACCAAAAGCTTAAGCACATTTCTAGCTAGGTCTTACATCTTAAATTAACCCCCTTCTATTGTTTTATATTTTACCATGAGGATTATGGCCTACCTTTAAGTTTCTGGCTAGCAGCTGTGTCTTGCGTCTTTCTCCTTCCACATCTATATGACATCTCCCATACTCTGCCTACTTTCTCCTAGCATTTAGCTTAGTTTTATCACCTGGCTCTATTCTGCCCAGCTATAGGACCAAATCAGCTTTACTCATCAACAAAACACATTCACAGCAAACAGAGGGGAATCCCACATCACTACAGAGAATGAGAATGAAAAATATTTGCATTGAAAAGGAAACCTATGCATTTGAAAGTTCTAAATATTTTCTGTAATGTCTACAAAGGACAAGGAGGTGATATTATAAAATAGGAGGAACTCCAAAGCCTCAATAGAAAATATTATAATATTAGTCAAAGAAAGCAGCAATAATAAATATCTTAATTACAAAATAGGTGAAATGCTGAGAGCCTTATTCTTAACACGTCCAATGACCTGGAATGTATATGTGAAGATGGCAAAATGAAGAATAGTCTGACCATCTGTTTCAAACAAGTGGCCCCAGATAGCCTGAGCCATTTTTATTTATACATTTTCAATAGTTTGATGAAAAGTTTTGCCACCATATTTATTTCCTTAAATTTTTAATAATAATTACAATAATTACCAGATAAGAAAACTCTTATCTTTTTCCCTTTCCATCCCTCAACTTCCCCACCAGTAATCATTACTTCCTTGATTTGTAACCTTGATATTAGAATCATAAGCAGTATAGGAAAGCAGCAAAGTATGTTTTCTAACGAGGTACACATCCAGTTGGAACAGTCTGTCTAGTTGGCAGCATTTGCAGTTAGAGCATCATGCAAAGTGAAAGACAGTTTTGCTTCTGATAGCTAATGATTACCTCTGGTCAAACTCCTGAAATCAACTCATCAGCCAAGGCTCAATCAATCCATTCTTCATTCTATAATACTCTATCTTCTATAGCAGATATACCCAATTTTTTCCTATCATCTTAGAAACTACATAACTTAGAAGCTTACTTTTAATAGTTGGCACTGTTTATTTTGTTCTCAGGTCCCCATTCCTTCTTGTTACCTACAGTTTTGGCACAACTTTAGAGATGAGGTCATTGAGGGTTTCTATGATTCTGCTTCATTCTCTATTCCTAAGCTGCTCCCATTAGCACTTGATATCATGTATTCATTTGCATTATTCTTAGACTCCTGTGGTTAGAATCATTCTCTCCAGGAAAATTATGCAAATAAGTAATACTGTCTTGGACTTCTGTGACTCTTTGAGGCCAGTCACAACGTGCATTGGAAAGGCAACATCCAGTTTTTGAGAATCCTGAATTCATGCTTACACCTAAAATATAAAAGACTTTAGGGGCTAAATTAGATTTCCTGTATATTTTTAACAACATCTCCTTTGATCCTCCCAGAGGAGAGACATCAGGGGAAAGTTTTTCTAATACAATAGACTAATACATATGGCTCTAAACAAGTTTCACTCCAATCTTTTCAGAAATTTTAAAATATTTTTTTTTCAAATTTCTTTAGTGAGTAGATCTACTCATATTCAAATTTGATCTTCGTTTATTTCCGGTAGCTCATTAGTTTCAAGTTGTTATTTTAAATTCTTAAAAGAGTTAATGGGTAATAAAATAATATATATTAGTTGATGACCTAGAGATCAAATATTTTAGAAATACTTTAGCTCTATCTTTATGAATTTTGAGGAAAGGCAAATGAAACTGTGCATATGATTTCTGTGGGTCACTTTTAAGTAAGGTAAGTTTGACTCTATAAACTTAACTTGAGTGAAGACCTTCCTGTTTCTCTATTTAATCATTTATAAGGAAGAATTTTAGTCTGGGCTCAAGTTTATGTAATTTTCTTAAAATATGGTTAAATCACCCCATTTTACAGTGTTCCACTAAATCTGTTCTTTTGATGTTAGTTGTTTCTTTTTCTCCATAAAAAAGACATGATTTCCACTTATTTAGTACAAATTACTCATGAAAATTTTCATAGAAAACAAAAGAGGAAAACTTTAAAATGGAATGTGTTTCCATATTTTTTAAAGATAGAAGATCATTTACATTTTGGAGATTTAGTGTGCAATTCAAGTACTAGGAAAATAAAAGTGTATATAGAGAGACAAACTGTACATGTGTGTGATGTATGTATACACACATACATCTGTTTGTGTATGTGTGCATATATATTTGTATGTGTGTATCCATATTCCATAAAATCTTTATGAGTAAGGTTTACATACATATGTGCATTAAACGTGTAATATGTATAGCTAACATTTCCCATGGTGAATAGTCAATGTTGGAATTCCAATGACTGTGTAATTAAAACATAATTTTTAAGCACAGAAAGTTTTGAAGGGATGCAACAAGCCCACAAGTTGGTTAGTAAGAGTTTTACTATCAGAATCCTAAAGCAGTACAAGATGAAGTAAACTGGGGATATGAATCAACCCATTTCTACCTAACAGAAAGGATAATGAAAAATGTATAATTCAACTTGCCCTTTTCCACCCACAAACTGGCAGAACAATGGTGAATGAAGTCTTTATATGTTAAAGTCAAGAATTTTAAAAGTGTACAGATGGTAAGAAAACTTAAATCTCAGGAAAAAATTCTCATATATATGGTTTATATAGATATTGCTGTGTGCAAGACATGCATGCACATCTTATTGCTATTAAAGAGAAAATGCTAACATAAAAATAATGTTACAGTGATACCTGAAGTATAGGTCAAATTTGTAAAGGGGGCAGTTAATGCTTCTTTCTTCACTCTACATTTATTGTACAATTTATATTTTGTTGTGAGGAGCGGCCTTTTAGTACAGTAAAAACCACTTATAAAAATCCTGAATAGTCCTACTGAAATGTTTTGTATATTCTTGTCGTCATTCTCATTGTTGAAGGTTAGAGTGTTATTGTACAACCAAAATTAAAGAAAATTATGTCCTTTTTCTAAAGAGTTTAATCAAAATTCTTAAATAAAACAGAGAAAACATTTTATGTACCTTATTTGAATGTTACTTTCCAACAATGCATCATTTTAAAAAAAGTTATTCCACTCAATGGTTTTTAAAAGTGTTTACTTGAATGAAGAGAAAAATCTATAGTTTTACTATTCACACTATGAAAAATACATGTAGCTTTGAGGAAACTATGTAGTAAAAAAGCTATAAAAATTCTCTTTTATCAAAGAACTACAGCATGATGTGTGTCAAAAGCCAATTCTGCATGCTTTCTTACAGGGTTGATTCTGGCCAATCATTTCTAGTAGCGACATTAACAATTATAAAGCACACATTTTTTATAAGATTTAATATATTTCATTGGATTCTCATTTTAAAATCATAGAATAATATTTCACTTTTTAAGCAGGCTTTTGCTGACAGAGGGACAAGTCAATTTGTTCTAAAGACATCAGCGGAGAATCACAAGAATCTTCCCACATGTCATTTTCAACATCTTACCAACTTTTATACCATTTTATTTAAGGATTTAGGAAAAAACACAACTTTAGATGTTTCAAAATAGTGATAGTGTCTGTCCTTTTGATTGTGGACTGACATCTACTAATTCTTATGTGAAATACTTGGTTTTCAGGATGGAAAATTTTGGAAATGGTAATACATTTTTTTTTTTCAGACAAGACTTATTTGTAGAGATTTACATTGTTAGGGAAATTCTTTTCAGGATATTGGTACCCCAGGATATTTCTCTCTCTCTCTCTCTCTCTCTCTCTCTCTCTCTCTCTCTCTCTCTCTCTCTCTCTTTTTGCTTGCCTCATGACTTGAGGTCAAAACCCTCTCATAAAGTACACTCTCACCATTGTGTACTGCAAAATGCATAATCTGATTACTGTGGCTGTTATCAAAAATATTGACATAAATTACTTAGAGAAGATAAAATGTTTATTCAGCTTACAATTCCAAGTTACATTTCAACATTCAGGATAAGTCAAAACAGAGACATGATGGCATTAATCTTACCCCCTCACAAGCAGAAAGAATATGCATGTCAGTGTGCAGTTTGTTTTCTCCACTCATACTGTCCAAGACACAGTCCATAAAATGGTCCTGCCTACTTCCAAGGTAGATGTTTCTCAACAGAGTAAACCAAGAAAATTAGTCACAAACAAGCCCGTAACCCAAAACAATTCAGATAATTCCTCACTGATATCCCTTCATAGGAGTACCATTATTAAATGCCCAGAGTTATACTTACTAGCTGAGCGCTAACTTCCAAAACAAAAAGATTTGCTGCTATAGTGTCCTGTATACAGATAATGGGATACTATCACAACTTCAAAAGACAAGTAGTGTGTTTGAAGGTGAATGCTTATCAACAGACTTGATATTAAAAAGGGTCTTTGCTGATCCTCAACACCCCTAAAAATGAGAGGTACACTGAAGCCTATATCCTAGCCAAGAGTAATGTAAATAAAAGTGGGTCGCTATTTCAGCATGTGCCTATAACTCACTGCACTGCTTGAGGTTAGGGAATACATAATGGACATTGATCCTTACCATGAAGGTTACAGGTGAGTTGGGCCACTTCTGATTTTCATATGCATACGGCCTTTTGCATTTCTTCTAGAGAGATCATGTGGTAACTTGACTCACTCCAAGGCTGGAAAAATGCATATCACATGTTAGCCTGCTTTTCAGATTGCATCCTGATCTACAGGCAGAGAGACAGAGACATTTGCCCTTGTGTAGGCTTAGAAATATCAAAACCCACTCCAGTGACACACTTCCTCCAGCACATATACTTCAACGAGGATAAACTTCCCAGTCCTTCTCAATAATACCATTCCCTGATGACAAATTTCAAATATATGAGCATATGGATCTTCGCCAGTTGTCGGGGCTGTGTAGTGGGATCTCTGTGTGAGTGCTCACATACGTTCAAGTTTTTATTGGATGCCTGGCCTTATGTGGCATGCCCTAGCACTAGACTCTGAGTGACATTTCTTCCCAGAGCCCCACCTGAGGATGGAACATGGCTAGTGCTCTCTTTCTCTTCTGGCCTAAGACAGTTCCAGAAGCTTAATTCATGGTTATGAGATTTGTGGTAGGGTTTGGAATTTTACCCAGCACTTTATATCTCTGTGGAAGATCTGTACTGAGTTTTGAGTCAAAATTCAGGTATTAGTTGTTACTCTCCTCTGATTGAAAAGTTACCCTTTGTTCAGTGTTACTTGGAGTAGGGGAAGGTTTATGTGCACGCGCCTGTTCTTTCTGTTTTCTTCAATGTTTATCTTCATTTTGCTTAACTAAAAGGTGTAGTATGAGGCTGCTTGTTTATTCCCTGCTGCTCAGCCCCGAAATAATCACACAGAAACCATACTATTTGCAATAGTGTTTGGCCAATAGCTGAAGCATATTGCTGGCTAACTCATATCTTAACCTATTAATCTATGTATTGCCAAGGGGCTATGGTTTACTGGGTAAAGTTCTGGCTTCTGTCTCCGGCCGGCTTACAATGGCTTCTCCTGACTCCGCCTTTTTTCTCCTAGCATCCAGTTTAGTTTTTTCTACCTACCTATGTTCTGCCCTGCTATAGGCTCAAGCCAAATTTCTTTATTAACTAGTTGTATTCAAAGCATATAGAGGACAATCCCACATCAAAAAGGAGACACTTTTGCTCATCACTGATTTGGCTTCTGTGCTAGTATTTTCATATCCAGTCATTAGCCTGAGTTTATTTGCCTGGAATGATGACAAGAGGATCCTTTCCAGATACTATGTGCTTTGTCCATTTTATAATCTTATACACAACCTAGAAAAAGAAAATTTATACTTTTCCTTGATAGCTTTTTGTTTTTTCCACAGACTGACAGAATAGTTGGTAGGTATTTCTAAAGATTTTCTACAGATACTCACTTATTTTGATATCTCAATATTATTGTTTTATATTAAATGACAGGTATTACTTAAGAGCCATTTCCATATTAAATTATAAAGTGCATGTCTGAACTTTTGACACAGGCATTTTTAAAACTCACTGAAATAATTATTGCCATAAAATTCACATGCTCTGGTTCCTTTATTCCTTAGAACTGTTAAAAGCTTCCTTTCCTGTTTGTGTGAAAATATGTTCCTATTATTTGGCTTTGAGTTTTTCATATCATTATATATTTAAATGGAGTACATAGTTTATTTTGCAGAAAGTAATACCAGTTATGACAGGAGTGATTGAAATACCTAACTTATTCCCATGTTTGAATTAGTTTAATTTATATTCAGATTCTTTGTTTTGATTCTGGTCATCACATTTCATGTCTGATAGTTATTGTTATATTTAAAAATGGATAACTTAACACATGTATTCATCAAGACTTTATGCTTACTTACAAGTTTTGCTGTAAAAATAGACTTAACATTTTTGAACCATTTTTTTTCCTCTTTACTCTTACTAAAAGTGTATATGTATATCAGAAAGACAGTAAAAAACAGAGGACCGAGGAGTTTTCTGTGAGATCAAGTCTCTTATTAGCATCAGATGAGACACCTGTAATATCTCAGCAACACAGTCACTGGGGTGGGCTTTGAGATTTCAAAACCTCACTCTAGTCTGTCTCTCTCTGTCTTCACCTGTGGATCAGGAAGGAGGAAGCTCTCAGTTTCTACCTCACAACCATGCTCTGATGAAAATTGATTGAACCTCTAGAACTGTAGGAAGCTCCCAATTAAATGCTTTCTTTTACAAGAGCTCCCTTGATCATGGTGTCTCTTCATAGCAAATGCACTGTAGCGAACTGCGTGGTGTCACACCTGATGGAGATGTATAATCAACTCCTGAGATGGCTAAGGCCTGACCTATGCTTTGATAACGCAATGATTATCAGCTGCCTGCATATGCATGAACATATGGGCAATGCCCACCTGGTAGTTCGGGGTTGGCAGCCGATGCCTACTTAAGGGCTGGGAGAGGTTTGCCCGGGAGAGAGGAGAGAGAGAGAAAGAGAAGGAGAAGGAGAAGGAGAAAGATTGCTGTGAATAAAGTCCTGAATAAAACTGCAGTGAGAAGAGCTCCAGTGGTCGTGTCATCCTTGCGGGACAAGGTGGGACGCGACAATGCACAATGGCTAAGACAACATACATGAATGCAATAATAATTAATTAAAGAAAAGCCCAAGAACTTAATGGAAAACAAAAAATGGGTATATGAGAAAGCTTGCAGGAATGAAAGTGAGGGGAGATATGTTGTAACTAAATTATAATAAAAATACAAGAATAGGGACAAAATGAGAATTTATGCATTATTTTGAAATTAAAATTTGTAATAATAATCTCAAATATAACGTCCTAAATAGTAAGTCTAATTCCCAAATCTTGAACACTTAAAATAATAATAATAATGATAATAATAATTATAAAGTTAAGTCTCACTGGTGCATGGTATTTTGAAGCATACTATTCAAAACTTTAAAATAACTTGGAAAGAATAAACTTTTGTGGCTTTAGAAATGTGATATCAGTCACCTCAGAAAATGCTCCATCTAATACAAAGCTGTTTTAATCACTGTAGCTCCATAATATAGCTTGATGTGAGGGATAATGATCCTTTCCTTTGTTATTTAGGAGTCTTGGCTATTCTGGAGTTTTTGCTTTTCTATATAAAATTTAATATTGTTTTCAAGGTTTGTTAAGAATTGTGTTGGGATTTTGAAGGGAATTGCATTGAATCTATGGATTTCTTTTGCCAGTATTACCATTTTTACTTTGTTAATCCTACCTATGCAAGAACATAGGAGCTCTTTCTCTTTTCTGTTACCTTCTCCAATTTCTTTTTCAAGGCTTTAAGTTTTTTGTTGAACAGGCCTTTCACTTCTTTGGTTAGTGCTACCCCAAATTATTTTATGTTATTTGTGGCTATTATGAAAGGTGATGTTTCTCTGATTTTTTTCTCAGCTTCTCATTTGTATATAGGAGGGCCACTGATTTTTTTGAGTAAATCTTGTATCCTGTCACATTGGTGAAGTTATTTATCAGCTCTAGGAGTTCCCTAGTAGAGTTTTGGGATCACTTACATATATACTATCATATAATTTGCAAATAGCAAAAGTTTGTCTTCTTTCTTTTCAATTTTAATCCCCTTGATCTCCTTTTGTTGTCTTATTGTTATAGCCAGAATTTAAAAAAAAAAAAAA
>NC_022027.1:37901297-37903183 GCF_000317375.1 Microtus ochrogaster | reverse complement strand
TTGGTGAATATTTTAAATGTCACCATTGAAACTTCATCCAGCAATTAATTGAAGTGGAGGCAGAGACCCACAGAGGAGTACTGTACTGAGCTCCCAAAGTCCTGGTGAAGGGAGAAAGGAGAATATGAACAAAGAGGTCAAGACCAAAATGGTGACACCCATTGAAACAGTTTTTCTGAATTAATGGGAGCTCACCAACTGAAGCTGGATAAGGAAGACCACAGTATACATCCAAACTAGTCTCTCTGAATGTGGGTGACAGTTGTATGGCTGGGAGAGACTAAGAGTCCAATGGCATTAGCACCAGAATTTAGCCCTACTGTTTGTACTAGCTTTTTGGGAACCTCTTCTCTTTGGATGGATACCTTACTCAGCTTAGATATAGTATGGAGGTCCTTGGACTTTCTTTAAAGCAATGTAAGTTACCCTCTCTGAGGTGTGGATGGGTTGCGGGGTGAGTTAAGAGAATGTGAGGAGAAGGAGGAAGAGGAGGAGGAGGACGAGTGGGGATTGGGATTGGAATATAAAATGAAAAAAGATAGTTTGCTTTATTTAAAATAAATAAAAGAAATTATAAAAAAAATACTCCATGTGGATTACACATAGCCCTTCTATCAAAAGAAAATTTAAACATTTTTATTGTTACATGCTGGTTAAAACACAGTGTCTATAAAAGATGGTAGAAAAGTATAAGTTAAAAAGGTAATATCTAATACATTTGTTTTGTTTGTATATTATAAAGAAGTCTTTGAAAATTAATGCTAATACTTCAAGTTACACAACAAGAAGGCAAATTTCTATCAAATATTACACATATGAAATTAGCCCAGGAGAACCTAACATGCAGAATCTAGTTTTGTTTTTTTAATAGTTTACCCATTTTTTTTTTCCTCCAGAAGGACTGGAGTTTCTCAGTGAGAAATTTTCAGGAATAGAATTAGATCCATCCATTGGGATTTAGTGTTAGACTTATTATCAAAAAGGGAGCTTGAATACATATTCACAAATCTGGCGCTATTGTCATAGAAAAAGAGTTGTTTTTAAACACTTGGCAGTTTAACTATGTTAAAATATAACTTCTACAAATATTTTACTATCACCTGGTTGCCTATTACACATTAAATAAAGTGTGACACAAAATTGAAATGTACTAACAGAGACAGTTGGGAATTGACAGGATCAGAATCACAACCTGACATTATTATGAAGTTCAGTTTATGAAATTTCACTGAGGAGGAGAAGGGTATTAGACTAATAAAGCTCTTTAAATATGTCTGCTCCATTTTAATCATATATTTTTTGATAAACATTGGTACTGTGTATATTGTTTCTCAATCTTGTACAGAAGATATCTTAAAAGCACCTTCCTGTCTTCTGCTCATGGAATTCAAATGTATTTCTTTGCAATAGCTGTTAAACAAGAATGTCAAGTGGAACAGATTAGATGTGTACATGTGATTCATTGCATACTGTTTTATAGATTACAGACAATTTAGAAACAATATTCACTTCATCAGGAAAAAGTAATGCATTCATAAGTGTTTATAACTTGTGGAAGTCTACATGGGATTGAACATGGACCTCTGCATATAGGTAACAGATTTTTAGCCTGGTCTGTTTGTAGGACTCATGGAAATGGGACCAGGATCTATCCCTATTGCATGAGCTGGCTTATTAAATCACATTCCATATGGTGAGATATCTTGCTCAACCTAGATGTGGGGAAGGATGGGCTAGGTTCTGCCTCAAATGAATGTGTCAGGCTTTGCTGTCTCCCAACAGGAGGCTTTACCTTTTGAAAGGAGTGAATGAGGGTGAAATGGTGGAAGGGTGAGGGTGAGGGGTATGAGAGGAAGCTGTGATTGATATGTAAAATGATCAATAAA
>NC_022027.1:37893077-37900639 GCF_000317375.1 Microtus ochrogaster | reverse complement strand
ATGTGCTAAAACAATGGAGAAGCCAAATAATATCTGATTTGACTCAAGGTCCACTTGACAAATCAGAGTCCATACCCTAGAAAGAGTCTAAATATCCCAGAAACCTAGAGTCAATTCAAATACACACTTGTCTAAAGCAGTAACATTAAAATAAATCCTAATGATATTCTGCTATACCCATAAATCAGAGAGCTATTCATCAGAGAAGCTTCCTCCAGGAGCAGACAGAAACAGAGACCCACAGTCAGTAATTACTCTGAGAGAGTTTTCTTGAAATATATAGGCCTAAATAATATTTCTCCATCAAACCACCCACCTCAGAGTTTAGGGAACCCATAGAAGAGAAAACAGAAAAAGTGTAGGTATCAGAAGGGATAGAGGATACCGCGAGAACAAGGTCAACTAAGCAAAACTCATATGGATGAGCACAGAATGAAGTAGCAAGCTCAGAACCTGCACAAGTCTATATTAGAACCTCTGTGTGAATGTTAAAACAAAAGTTTCCTTTCACTTACATTTAGAGAAAAAAAAAAGAAAAACAGGGCAGTTGCAAATTTAATGGTGATACTTTTGGAAGTCTGTTTTCCAAATTGACAATACAGTCACATAAAATTAGGTTAATAATGAATTCTGGCTTGAACTTTGTAAATGTCCTTATTGCATGTGAAATACAGATTTATAAAAACTCTAAGCTATGAAAAGAGTCCCTGTCAAATGCATGAATTTTAAGTGAGAGTACAGTTATAGGTCATGTCTCTAGTGTTTTGTAAAAATCTACTATTTAATATGAATGAAATAATGAGGACAGAAAATAGTCAACTGAGACAAGCATGCAAGGTGTAGATGGAATTTTAGTCATAAAGACTCTCAGGATGTTTCAAATGAATAGCTGCAAATAGAATTCTGAATAGCAAGGGTGTAAATAAAGATTCAAAAGCTTAAGGATTCAGAATCCTAATATAATTTTTTGCATAAGCCTGTAATTAGAAGTGCATGGTACATATCTGCTGCTACTTAGTGCCCCTTGGTATACCTTTTGTTGGGTTACTCTTACTATACAAGTTGATGTTGGGATATCCTGAGAAATTTAAATTGCAAATGTAACTAAAAAAACTTTAGAATAACAATATTCACTTATTATTTTAAACAAAATAAATAGGGAAGTCTTCAAAATTTGATTACATGCAGTAGGTAGTGTTATTATTAAAATATTTCCTATAGTTTCCTCCCATGATACATCCATATCTGACTTTCTTAAGGGTTATGACCCTTCCTGTGACTGTATATAAGTTGTTTTGACCCAAGACCTTGCTATCATGTAGAACCTACAGGATCAGGCACATTTTCTACCTTTCAGTTTTCTGATTCATGTCTAAAATCTGAATGGTCCAGGGGCTCTGACCATGTAATCAAAAGAGAATCATGATCAACATGCTCATGATTAAGCTCATGTTCTGTTAAACAGCAGCAAGTGCTCTTAAACCCTCACCCATCCATAATTTGCTCCACATTTGGACATGTTTAAAAAAAAACTGATGCATTTCTAACAAGTTTACTTTATTGTCTTTGTAGAAATACAATATTATCAACTTATACTATCTATAGGTACATAGATAATGAGTTTTATAGATAGAGAGATAATAGATAGATATAGATAAAGAGAGATGATAGATAGATGATAGATAGATGATAGATAGATAGATAGATAGATAGATAGATAGATAGATAGATAGATAGATAGATAGATAGATATAGACACATAGAGAGAAAGAGAAAGATACATTCCATATGTTCTGTAACTCTAGAAAACCCTGACTAATATGGTAGCCAATACTGATTTTGAATTCATAAATTCTTGCATCCATAGTGCTATGATTACAGCTGCACACAGTCACACTCAAACTCATAGTTTTCTTATAATACTCCAGGATGTGTATTAAGTAAAAGTAAGCCCAAATTTTACCTGTCCTTTTCCCAAATACTACACATTCAGTGCTCTGTTATTTGAAAACAAATACTCCACTATAAGTAGACACTATATTAATTTCAAAATGCACTTTAAAATTAATTAGTAAACTAATGAACAGCTTGCAGAAAAATATTAATTTAAATAAAAAATGAAGTGTGATACATTAGATCATATCAAAGTGAATCTGTTAACCTAGCATGTCTGTGTCCATTCCCTTGCTAATACTCAGCTAAGTGAAGGCAATGTAGGATATACTTTCAGATACATTAACAAACCCAAAAAATGCATTACTCATATAAAAGGTAGACAGCATTGCTGGAAATAAAATAATCTTCTTTAGCCAACCCTTGAACAGAGGAAATCACATTTTCTATATACTGCACTGCAGCTTTGAATAAAAGAGTATTTTGTAATCATTCAGCTTTATCATTTTTAATTGACAGCTTTTTATAATGAGAAAATGAATTTAAGATTTTCTGAGAGAATCTATATATTTCACTTTTCTGAAGATAAATTATATGCTTATTAGGAAAAAATTTTCAGCTTTAAAATTTATTTCATGGTAGTTGATAAAACAAGTCTTTAACATCATGAAAAATATAGAAAGATATTAAAGAAATATAAAAAGAAAATATTAAAGATCTTTACAAAGCCACCTTTGAGTTAAATATATTTTATACTGTATTATAATTTGACTAATTTCATTCATCATGACAGTGATGAATTACAATAGGCCCAGCACTTCTATGTGGAACGTTATAAATGCATCACATCCACAAAGTAGTATATTTTCAATACTGTAGCTTTAGCTTTATTTGTGCTTTTTATAACACAATTGTTTTGTAAAATTTTTGTGTGTCTATTTATGCAATAAATTGAATAAGGCATTTTTGTTGAAATATGCTTCTTATATATAAATTAACATTGTCACTTTTTATTCTTAATCTTAATATGAATTGATATACTTGTTAGTTATATAAGAGATGGCTTTATAATGTTACTGAACTAGAATCTTTTAAACTTGTATGTAACCCTTATTATGTCATTATTAGTGCCATTGAGCAATGTATTGTGTATTTTCCATCTTTTTAAGTTGTAAATTGCCTTAATAATTAGTCTACATTTGAATAGCCTTTTGATCACTAGTATTTCTCCTAAATTTAAAATATTTATACCTGATAATATAATCCTCCTCATGCTTCCTCAGATTGTATATCTCTGTTTCTAGTATTAGATTTTAGTTTGCATTTTTTCTAAAATATTCTTAGGATATATTGAACTTTAGATGCATTCTTCTGGTAAGTAAACTAGAAGATCTTTGATATATATTCTTTTATTATCAGGTATATTTTAAAAATTTTGTGTTCTACCATATTTGGAAGAGAGAAATTAGAGAAAAAGCATCCTGAGGTTGTTTCAGACCCTACCTGTTAACTGACAGATGGTGAAAACACTGTCAGTAGCTAAATGGCACAGTCTAATATAGTGAGGCCAAGTGTGGATTTCCACATTATGTTGGCTGAACAAAAGACTGATTACACTTCACCACCCTAGTTTACTCATATTTGGATTGTGGTTTAATACTGACTTTCAAGGTATGTTTGTCATTAATGTCATTATTATGGAATGAGTACATGATGTCTTTATTTGGACAAGTGCCAAGGCATGTATGTAGAATTGAATAGTTGGAAAAAAAGAATTGAATAGTTGGATATCTTATTCCAATTTTATGAAGTTTCTGAAGATATATCTCAGGTCAACAGGTTTCCATAGAAGGCGACACTGAGCCATCTTGGTAGAAACCCCTGTTGACTTTTTAATTCAGTATTTTGCTGACATTCTAATCTTTCCATGTTTTTTTTTTTTTAGCTCTCTTTAATATTCACAAGAACAGAGGGCAATCACACAGGTAAAAGGATGGCAGAATAGGTCAGAGAAGAGGAGTTTTAGGGGAGATGGCTTATTCTAAGTGTGTTCAAAATAGCCAAATGAAAGTCTAATCTTTTAAAAACATATATTATGTAAATTTATATATGCACATATATGTATATTGTATTCAAATGAATGAGCATAAGTGTAATTATACTACCAAAGTGATACTGCTCCCTCTTAGAAATCAAGTTATCGGAGAGTATACCAAGTGAAGTGGAAGTTTTCAAAAGACCCCAACAATTCAAGTTATCGTAATAATAAAGAGTCCTTTGATCTTACTTATCCACTAGAAATTGATACTAACACCCTCCTGTTGATGGTAAACCACACATTTTTTTTTTTACAGTACATGAATACAAAAACTGGTACTTGCCAGAGAGTTCATTCTATCATCAATAATTTTCAGAGTACTGGAAGGTACTTTGAAAACTGATATGGGGCCATGATTTAATGAACATACTGCTTTTTCTATTAATCTACATATGACATTTCTATGCCTTCCATACAATAGGTTTTCTGATTGCCTTAACTGACTTACAACTGTTTGTAGACCTCTACGATTTTGTCACAAAAGTTTATGCTCACTTCAATATCATTAATCAAGCTGCCTTTGAGTAGCTGTGGAATGAAGTAGAATAAGCAATGATAAGCGTTTATAACGCATATACATTTTTCACAGGTGCAATATTATTTTATTGGATTCTGGTGTGGAGCTTCTAAACAAAAAATATTTAAGATCCAGATGTAAGCTTTCATGACTGTTGTGAAAAATAATAACTGCCCTTAACTTTGGCATTTAAAGGTTAATGAACAGTATTTATTATTTGCTTACAGTTTGAAACATTACTCAAAGTGAATTTTTACCTCTGCCTTCTAGGAGATGTTGAGGTGTTTATCATCCTTAATCAGCAGGATTTTCCTCAGTTCTTTTTACTAAATGTCTGTGCCTCCAGTTTCTGTTCAATTCTGGCATATTCATAGGAACCAAATAAGATAAATGGCTTCAGAACCTATAAATTAATCAGTGGAAGAAAAAGTATGCAAAATCAGAGCACTCATTTGGAACATTACATTTAAGCAGCTTATGTCGTTTTTTTCACAGCAAATAGCACTGAGGACTGGACATGTCAGGCAACTTAGCTACAGTTACTCTGTAGGTGAAAGAGACTTTCAACCTTTTCTGTCTGTAATTATTCATAATTATTTTTGACATATGGTTATGTTATTTTCAGTTAGGAACAACATCATGAGGCTACTTAATCTCCCTAATATGACATTACTTCTACATGATTCTAAAAGCGATATAAATAACTAAGCATGATATAATTATAAAATGTATTATATTTTAAGGCATACCTTGTAGTGAGCCAAAGAAAAACTGTTGAATCAGTTATAAAAAAATGAAAATCTTGATTTTAGAATACCTCTTATGCGAATCAATATTACTTATGGATATCCAGAAAACATAAATCAGACTGTGAATTCTAAACCATAAGTGGGTTGTATTATATGTATGCATATATGGAAATATAATTTTATGTATAAATTATATACAACAATTTATACACAGTAAATTATATGTAATGAATCATGTATGTATATGTATGTACATACACACAAGATACACATATTATGATATAAAACGTGTATATGAAAATATGTTTTGTGGTATAGCATATCATATATTTTATACAGTATAATAAATAGAACAATATACAATATATAATATTTTATATATTATAAAGTCCATGCATGCATACATACATACATAATATATACAAAATTTTCACCATACCAAGGCTCAGAACATACCACTGAATAATTATGAGAAATATTTTAAGAGTAAGAGGCCTGGGAATATTGATGTGGCACAATATCTTCTTGACATGCATTGTATGGTCAGGCTTTGGTAATATAAGTAATATAATTTAAATATTAATCCTAGTTTATGTATTTGAGAGTTTTGCCTACATTTGTCTGTATCATTTGTTTACTTGGTGCCAGCAGTAGCCAAACAAGTTTTATGTATCTCTAGAACTGGAGTCCATGGGATTGTGAGCCACCATGAGGAATGTTGGGAATTCAAGTCAAGGTCTTTATAAACATAGCCAGTGCTAATCACTGATTAGTCATATCTCTAGTTCACTTCAGAATTTGATTTTAATGAATCTGGGATTATCGTTGCATTGATTTTTCTCATAAATATAAAAATATAAATTCCCTTGCCATCTATACATTCACTTATTAATTACCTAAGTTCTTGGTTTAGGATTTGAATACCTGAAGAATTATATGCAAATTAAAATTAACTTAGTTATAATGATCTTTGTCACAGTCTCAGCTGGAAATTTTTGCCTTCATGCAATATGTCAGCCAATGAATAATTACTAAGTTAATTTTTATCATCTGTTCTCAATTGCTGATAATTTTCATCATGTCAAATTTTTGGAAAGCAGATCTTATTAAACCAAATTGATTATGTAAGATAGGGGAAAACTACAATTAGTTATAGAACAACTTGATAATTTCCTAAGAGTCTATCTCTGAACAAAAGTAAGATAGCCAGAATCTATGTAAGCTTTTATGAAATGATGTGACTATTAATTGATTTTATATATTTATCCCAACCATTTGTAACATCTCTATGAAAAACAGAAGTACAAAATAGTATTATGAGTTCTTGAATGACAGAAAAAAAACTTGGAATATGCTACTGTTTTTCACTTAAATGTATTAATGGCTGGCTGGTTTATAATCGATGACACTGGATAAACAAGTGATGACTTTTGATGGGAGATGTTTTACAAAAGACTGAGAGAGTCTCAGTTTCATTCTTTGTCCCCAAAACCATTTAATCCCAGACTTCCAAGCTATTTTTTTTCTTTGTAGTGTAGTCTGGTCTGAATAGACCTGAGTCGCACCTCCCTTGTGAATGCACACACCTTTTCTGAGATTACAGACACAGGCCATTGTGCTTGAAATGTATGTGGATGTGTGGCATCTGATCTCAGATCCTCATGATTGCATTATGCACTGAGTCATCTCTCCAGATCCAGAGGCAATATTTAACTAAAACTGTATAATAGTAAATGCATTTGAGTTCATTCATATTTTTTGATAAAGTTCCTGAATGAGTATAGAAAATGGAAGAGGCTATAAAACAGTAATGTAAAATTCATTCTGATATGGAAAATATACCATGTAGATATTAATTCAATTTTCTTAAACAAGTTCTTTCAATTCTCAATGATTTTACTGATATCCAGTGACCTTTTGAAGACATTACAAACAAAGGTGAAGTTTATGATAATGAGATATAAGCAAAAACTATTTCATTAAATTGAAAGACTATTTGATCTGTTTCATTCATGATGGAATATCATTTACCCAAAAGTGCATTGAACATGTCAATTATCAAGACAAATGTAAAGCTCTTAAGAGTACATTTTAAGAGTAAAATTTGTGAAAATAAAATCAGAAGACAGGATTTCAAAAAAGGCTCTGCACTGTGATAGGCTCTTTTAACTTATTTTGGTCTTAGTTTAGCATGAAAAGGACTGTTTACAAGCTCTGCTGTATTGCAAAGTTGCTTAAAGGAGCCCTATCTTTTAATTTACCTTTTGCCTAGTTTCTCAGACCTTATGTAGAAATTTGTGTCTCT
>NC_022027.1:37887044-37891910 GCF_000317375.1 Microtus ochrogaster | reverse complement strand
AAGAAAGAAATTAAAGTCTTCCTTGAATTTAATGAAAATAAAGAGACAACATACTCAAACTTATGGGACATGATGAAAGCAGTGCTAAGAGGAAAGTTCATAGCACTAAGTGCCCATTCAATGCAGAATTCTACCAGAACTTCCAAGAAGAGCTAATACCTATACTCCTTAATGTATGTCACAATATAAAAACAGAAGAGTTGTTGTTGTTGTTAATGTTTTTTTCTCTTTGGGGCCAGTCTTCCAGCTTTCAAATTAATAATACATGGAAACTATGGAGACTTATACTTATTTATGAATGCTGAGAGTTAGTTTGGCTCTTTCTAGCCAGCTTTTCTTATCTTAAATTATCCTGTCTGTATTTTGTCTCTGGACTTTAACATTTCCTCTGTTCCTTATATCATTCTATCCTTTTTACTCCATGTCTGGTTGTGTGGGTGGTTGGCCCATAGCATTCTCCTTTCCTCCTTTTCTCACTCCTCTTTTCTCTTCTTCTCGTGTTTATTTTGGGTGCCAGTCTCACCTTTCTCCTCCCTTCTATTTAGCTATTGTCCTGCCAGCTCTTCATTAGACCAATCAAGTGTCTTAGACAGTCAAAATAACACAGTTTTACAGAGTTAAACAAGTGCAACATAAAAGAATGCATTACAATAGTGATAACATTCACATACGCAATTATACTTTGTGAGCAATTCTTCTTGTCAAGTGGTATTTCGGACATTTTATGTGTTTTTATATTATAATATAGACTGAGCAATCCTAATGTGAAAATGAATTGCCTCGATTGTGAAATATTTTGAGTATGCACTTGAAGTCATGAATGGAAAGTTCTTCAACCATCTGTATGACATGTCAGAGGCAAAAATTTTGGGAAATGATCTTCTGGCTGCACAGATGGGTATAGATAAAATGTAAATTAATGAGTGTTTAAATCTCAATTAAGGTTGATTTTCTAGGATATTTGATTATATGTATGCAAGTTTTCAATATCCCCAAATTGTTGAAATCTGTACCACTTCATACCGCAGGTATAAAATAAAGTAAATAAAAAAAAAGAATGCAATACATCAAAAACCTTTGTACCTTTAAAGAAATATTCCACAACATAAACAAATGTAACACATCTTTAACTAATGTTCCAAAATTGAATAATTTCTGTGAATAACTACATTCTGTTTGCAAGAATTTTATTGAACACTTTTTTACTATATGTCAAGGGTATTGGTCTCTAATTTTTTATTATATCTTTCTCAGTTTTGGTATTAGAGTGATAATAGCTTCATAGAATGATATTGACATTTGGATCTTTTTGTATATCTGGTAGAATTCTGTACTCAATTCATTTGCCTCTGGCAGCATATATTTTCAGAATATTCAAAGATGATGAGATTCTTCCTATTGCTGTCACTGGAACACTATGTTCTCATAAGTATAAAAAAACAAGCTATTTAACAGATACAGTTGTATCAGGATCTAATATTACTCCCTTAATTAAAGTTATCAATATTTGATAATCTACATTTTGATGTATATTTTAAGTACAATAGGATTTATGAGCCATATCCCAGCAAGTAGCCTATAAAAATGATCAGTGAAGGACATTTATATATGCTGCCATTGAGATCATCTTCCATTAGAATGTAAAATGTCACAAAACATTGAGAGGCAAGACAATGAATGTATTTGTTGAGAATCATTGTGAGTTATGATTTAGACAATTTTTGCAAATAATAAAAAATACAAAATGTATTTAAATTATTTTAAACATTACAAGTTATAACTATAGTATTAAAATATGCATTTGGTACTCAAAATTTGTTAGGTGAAAACCATTAAAAACTACCTTACCACCAAAAATAACGATAAAGTGAAAGACATATAATTCATAGCTGGAAAAAAACTAGAAGATGTAAAAAAGTTACATTTTTATTGAACAAAAAGAGCCAGGTCAAAATTTTTATTTATTTATTCATTTATTCATTTATTTATTTATTTATTTATTTATTTATTTATTTATTTATTTATATTGAAAAGAAAAAAAATTTCCGCCTCCTCCCAGCCTCCCATTTCCCTCCCCCTCCTCCTGCCCTTCTCTCCCTCCTAAAGTGACCATTGACTTTGAATCAAGACTGATTCTTTTCCTTCCACTTACCAGAGTGAATAGTTTAAGATATCATAGGGTATTTCCATCTTCCTTTGTGAATCTTAAAATTAGAAGGCGATTTAAAAATGAAATATATCCAGAATGATGTTGTATACAATATTCTACTCTACAGTACAGTAGATATTAAAAGTATACACAGTGATTTAAATTCAATGTATGATTATTGGTAGGTGAATAAAATGTTCTAGGTATTATTTTCAAGGGAACCCACAAAACTCTCTTTTCGTTTCCAAATTCAGTTGGGCAAAGGAAATAGAAACCTAGTCATCCTATAAAAACATCGTCTTAGCAATTCCCCTGAAGTCAGGTGGAATGAATCTGCCAAATGAAAGAATGCAAGGCACAGCTGCGGCCCCAAAATGATCTATTTAGTAGAACATATCTGTTTAATCTTTCATGATGGATCATGACACAAAAAACATCTTGACATGAACTGAACTTGACATTTCCCAAATTAATTTCTCATTTTCTTTCCAGAAACAGGAAATGCTGCTAGTTTGCAGCATATTCACAGCATACACCAACATTTATGTAATTACATAACATATGGCAATTGATAAAATGTTCTGTGAAACATTGTACTCAGAATGATCATTAATTCAAAAAGGACTCAACCATTCAGGTTTCATTAAATTTTTATATGTGATTCCTGAGGGGGAAAAAAGTCATGGTTTTGAATATTTTTATAATGTTTTTTGTCTAACACTTTGCAGAGAGGATGCTTTTCTCAAATTTATATCTATATTCACATAAAGTTAACCTGTTCTTATTGTTAACAAATATAAAATTAAATAATTAGTAACTTAAACTTCAATGTGCTTTTAGGATTTTTTAACTTATTATTTTAAAGGTCATACTACTGAACAAAATTTACAAGATATGAGGATAAAACCATCAAATTATGCCATATTGGAAGCTACATAGTTATGAATAATATTTAGTTAAATTGGTGCTGGATGAAATGTGAAGCAAAAATCTTTGCATCGTCTTTAAGAAAGACAGTATTTTCAATGTGTGGTTTCAAAGGTTCTAGGTAGATAGGAGAAAAGATAAAAATATGCAGACATAGAATTAGAAAAAAATGGTAAGAAAATAGTTGGTACTGTTTAGGGGATGTGAAGATATATGCTTGTAAGCCCAGAATTAGAGAACTCCATTCAATATACTATGAATTTGAGGGCCATCGTTTAGTACATCTTGAGTTAGAAGACAACAATAGGAACATGAGGAATATGAACAAAAGATAAAATAAAAGATGTAATATTTCTTCAATGTGAAATAAGTTAAGATGTAAACTTAGGTGTGATTGTGGAGATTTAGAGAATGGTATTGAATTTGGTTTTAATAATGTTTATTTCCAGATACAAATTTGAGTTTACAAAATGAAAAAGTAACTGTGTTAAGTTATTATCAATCCCAAAGTTTTCTTTCCGATAATATAGAAGTAGCCTTAGCAGGCCAAAAGATATCACTGTATAGCAAGTGTTCCCAAAGAGGACATTTGGGGCTTGCTTCCTAGACTATCGTGTTCTGGGTCATATTATAATTTCCATTTTAGTTTTAAAGGGATAACTGTATTTGCATACATAATGACTACATAACAATGAAAACAGTAAATAAGGGTTCCCTTTAAACACATTCTCTCAAGTGTTTGTCATTTCTTGATTGTTATTATTGATTTTCTTTTTTAAATCTTTGGGGTTACTTGAAAATTTCATACATAGCATTTTGATCAAATTCATTTCCTTCTCTGACTACTCCAAGATTTATGTTCTATTCCATACCAACTCCCTTTGTGTCCTATTTATTTATTTTTGAAACCCACTGAGTCCAGTTTAAGTTAGTGTTGACTCTATACTCTGAAGTGTGTTGTCACCTACTGGTGCTTGGTCAATCTATGAGGGGTCACATTATTAAAAAAAAAACTGTCCCTCTTGCTGCATTTATCAGTTACCAATAACTGCTGAAATAGTGTTTTGGGTTTGTGATCAGATAGCCTCTTTGTGCTGGAATTTGACGGGCTTCAACACGCACAGATATGGTGTTCACACATGGGTAAGTTTGATCATTACTCTTTCCTTCTGTAGGGTATAAAGCACCTTCCAGCACCATGAAAGGTTGCTAGTGGGAATGAAGGTTCTAGGTCAAAGTCAGTATGATTTTGCCATGTTTTATAATTCAAATATTTGGTGGCTTTAGGAATAAGGTCATACAGTCAAGTTCTGGAGGGTGTACAAGAACACTGGAAATAACCAATAATGTTTCCCTAGGCCCTATAGAATCCTACTAAACAACGCAAAAGAAAAAAAGAAAAAAAAACATAGAACAGGTAACAAGTTAATCATTATCTGTACTGTATATTTTATTTGATAGTCATTTTGTCTGGGTGAAACATTTTGTACTCTTTGCTCCTACTTAGCAGGAGACTCCACTTAATCTTTTCTTCTATATTTACATGTAACTGTATTTTTTATTTTTATTTTTCCCGTTTCTACTGCATGTACTGGCTTTTTGGGACCCTAGTCTATTTGGATGCAAAGCTTCTTAGGCCTAGATATAGAGGAGAGGGCCTTGGACTTCCCACAGGGCAGGGTTCCCTGCCCTCTCTTAAGGAAGGGGGGGGAGGGTGAGTGGGTGAGCAGGAGGGGAATGGAAGGAGAGGGAAAAGTGTAAATTTTTGAACGGAAAAATAAATTAAAAAA
>NC_022027.1:37872294-37885479 GCF_000317375.1 Microtus ochrogaster | reverse complement strand
AAAAAAATGATATTTTCTCTGGATTTTATATAGCCATAAATCAGATGACTTTTTGAAAATTTAACACATTCACATCTGAAGAAAATAAGAAAACTTAGCAAAATAAACATTTTTCTGACACTAAAATTAATAGATTTATTGTGTTTAAAAATAAAATTCTTAAGAAATAAAATTCACCAAAGTTAATACAGACTTGAATTTAGGTTATATATCCTGTTATATTATATTCCAAGACAATAAAAGCATATTGTTAGTCTGATTACACAATACTATGTTTATTTCAATCAACTATATGAAGAATTTGCTCTTAAAGTGATCCAAAATTAATTAAATGTGACATTTACTACTAATATGGAAATATGAGGCTATTCACATTAATTTTTATGTTCCTTAGCAACTTGACTACAGTGAGTTTATTGAACTTCTGCAGACTGTTACTTAACAGATTTTGTTTTGAATCTTCTTTAAAAATATTGCCTGAAGGCATGTAACTTTAAAGCTTTATTGTAACAAGAGGCATTTAGTGTGCTGAATATGATGCGAGAAAACAAGCTGTTTGCTTAGAGGCAAAAATTTTCAAGGAGCCTAATTAAAAGAACTCAAAACACTATTTTAGCATCAAAACTATCAGGGAAACAAATGGTCAGTTTTAAGATGGAAAATTTCAAATGGACTCTTAACTCTTCTATGTAAATCAAACATTTCTAAGTGCTACTTGTTTACATTAATTATATTATAAAATTATAATATATATTTTGCAATAAAATGTAATATTGCATATGCTAGTTTGTTTATTGTACACTGAGTTTGCTTACTATTTCTTTCTTTGCAATACAGGGTTTCTCCGTAGCTTTGCAGCCTGTTCTGGAACTAGCTCTTGTAGACCAGGCTGGCTGAGAACTCAAAGAGATACACCTGCCTCTGCCTCCCGAGTGCTGGGATTAGAGGTGTGTCCCCACCACCTGACTTTTTTTCTTTCTATTGTTTTAGAACACACATAATACTCTAATGTGGACAATAGATTGTACAAATTTCATGAAGAGAATTATGGGCTTCAAAACTGAAGAATGATAGAGTATCAATAAACATTTTTTCCTTACAATTCTATTATTTTAATAATTTATGACTACACCCCCTCTTTCAGTTTAAATTTTACTTGGGAAATTATATAATTTTGTCAAAAAGACTGCTGAATTTAACTGATATGCTTTCACTTTGACAATATCCGTTATATTACAACCATTATTTTATTTTTTAATTATTTATTTTATATGTATTCATGTTTTACGTGCATGTATGTCTGTGCATATTAGTCATAGCTATGCCAGTGGAAACCACTATAGAACATCAGATCCAAGAGATTGGGACTACATATTACTTTGAAACATCATGTGGGCCAAAATTAAACCCAGATCCTAAGAATGTACAGTCACTGTTCTTAACAGCAGAGCCATCTCTAAAGCTCTGATTATTTTCTTTATTGTTTTCTACAATATCTGGGTCATGATTAACAGAAACTCAGAAACAGAAATTGGGGTTCAACCTGAAGGTCAGAAAAGCAAAACAGCCAGCCACTGGTTCTTCTACTTCACTCCAAAATGACAATCCTGCCTCTAGGAATCTCAGAATGAGACTGTGTCTTTGAGCTGTCTCCTCCCATTTTAAATTCCTCTCTAGAGCTGGGATTAAAGTCATTCACCACTGGGATTAAAGGCATGCACCCTCAAATTTCTATAGTAACTAGATTAAAGGTGTATGTTGTTGTTGCCTTGTCTGAAAGGCTGGCCAGTGTGGTTGTTTTACTTTTCTAATCCTCAGGTAAACTTTATTTATTAAGATATAAATGGAATACCATTACAAATATCCACTGTTCATCACAGGTTTAAAAAACAGGGGGTGCATATAATTTGTGAGCCTTGGGTTCTTGAAGAACTGTATGTGTTCTTCTAAAAAGGTGAGTTAAGTTCTCCTAGATGCCATTTAAAAGTTTTAGGTGGCCCAGTCAGTGTGGTACACCCTGAGATACTAGCACTGATTTTGGAGTCAGAGGTAAAGGGCTATGGTTCAACAGCAACCTTGAATCTACAGCAGTGGGTCCCAACCATGGGTTGTAACTCATCTGGGGTTTACATATCAGATGTCCACATTATGATTCATAACAGTAGCAAAAGAACAGTTAATGAAGTAGCAAAAATATAATTCTATGGTTGGCAGTCATCACAGCTCATGTAACTGTATTTAAGAGATGCAGCAATAGGAACCTTAGAGTACCACTGCTCTATAGGAAGCTTGAGGCCAATATGAAGTACAGAAGAAAAAATATATCACAATCAATGAAATGAACAATACATGAATATCCAATATAATGAGATGGAAATGAATTTGTGCCTACTGTAAAGCTCTGTTATAGACTTATGTGTGAAATATTTTCTATCAATAGTGTGTTGATTAGATATGTTGTTTGATCATAGAAACCGTATATAGAAACTAGGTACTTGATGCTCTACTGAACCTATCTGAGAAAAATCTCAACATTAAAAGAGCTATTTTATTTAGTTAAAATGTATACACACACAGACACACACACACACACACATATATATATATATATATGTGAATGAACATATACTTAACATGCTTAAACATTACACTAAAACATATGTTTCTATACATGTCTCAAGAAATTTTAATTATTTAAAAAAAAACATTCTTTTTACTTCCCAAAGAGTAGTTATATCAGAAATACTGGTAGTAAACTACATAAAAATTTCTAACCATTAGCAATACTATTTAAATTACTGAAGAAACTAAATAAAAAAATCTCAAGATATAATAGGAAATATTTTGAAATTTTTAAAAATAATAAGTTATATCAGTTTTCATGGGAAGTGGGGGAAAAGTACTGAGAAAAATATGTAGATTCAGTGCTCATCTTAAAAATTAATAGAAAAGATTTATAATATGCTTTAACATTTTCACTAGTAGATATAACAAAGACTTAATTTAATAGAAATGTAAAATAGTAGGGTCAATTTTATACCAATATGATACATGTTATCCAAAGATATTTTGCTGCCCTTTTTATTTTATTATCATAAAATGTTATACAAAATAGGAGGCATAAAGCTTATTGATATACTAATAAAATAAAAAAGTAACACTTTTGACATAAATGCTAGAAAAAGTATATGTTACTTTAAGTTTTTAACCAATCATACACATATAAATAAACACCCTGAAAAACAAACGAGATTATTCCAAAAAATAATTCAACAAATAACAGTTGTAAACGGAGCCAGCTCATTTATTTCCTGGCTGTGCAGACCTAAATAAACACATAAGGAACTATGCTAATTACAACACTGCTTGACCAATGGCTCAAGTATATACCTGGATAACTCATATCTTAAATTAACCCGTTTCTAATATTCTGTGTATTATCATGAGGCTGTGTCCTACTGGTATGTTTCTATTGGCTGTCTTTCTCCTTTGGCAGCTACATGGCATCTCCTTGACTCCTCTCCTATCATCTATATATATTTCTGCTTGGATTTCCTGCTTGGCGTTACTCTGATAAGCCATTGGCTGAAATAGCTTTATTCATTCTGGTAGGAGATTGGCTTAAAAGATGTGCTATCATCTAAAAATATTTGTCTCCCAATAGAGAGTCCAAGAATCTTGTAATTTCTCAGTCTGCAAGGTTGAATGTCTCAGCAGCCCAAGTCTGCTCATGTAGAACTACATTGTACCTTGGAAACCTGAAGAAGTACTAACTAATATCTGTGAACGAATGCCACAAAAAAGGAACAATGAGCTTGTCAGATAGTGAAGGTAAGCAGGCATAAAAACAAATTTGCTTTCCTCCATATCATTTTATCTTGGCAGCCATCAGAAAATGACAGCCATATTTAGACTCCATATCTTCCTACTTTAAATAATCTGGTCAAAAAATATTTTATAAGATTTCCTAAAAATTTGAATCTTAGTTGACTCCTGATCCAGGCAAGTTGAAACAAAATTAAGCCAATACATGCAGTAATTTTAAAGAAAGGTTATAGGAGAATGGGATCTGTGGGCAGAAAGACTGATTGAGTCCATGTAGCTAAGTGAGCTTGAAAACATAAGATTTTAAAAGTGTCCCTCTCAGGAGCAACTTTTTGAATGACCCTTATCCAAATTGCCTCAAACTAATTATCACTCTTACATGGACCAAAAAGTATGTCAGTCTTCTTTGTAATTAATTACCTCAGATATCAGTAATTTATAGCAATAATGATTTGTTATTACTCATAATTCTGAGGGTCACTTGGTATTATTTGTAGTAACAATTGTTTCAAATCCATACGTCTACATAAAGCTTGATGAATTTTGGGGATCTATTCGTTCCCATATAATATAGAAAAAGCTAAACACACTTATTATATATTTATTATATCTGTGTAATATTATTTAACATATATTTCATGATATAATACAAAATGACGAAACAGCTATGTCTACAGTCATTAAGATAGAAAGAGATGTTTTGAATCTTACAGAAGAGTTAACTGGTGAGAGATAGAGTGGAGCTTCAAAATAGAATCAAGGAACATCAAGAATAGAAAAACGTTACTTTGGATTCTTTGTTTTTACAAGTTCAGCACATTTACAAGATGCTACATGGTGTGTCAGATCATTACAACTTCCTCTCAAGATTGAAATGTATCTTATTTTAGGATGACAATTCAATTTTTCTAAAATTGGTTATTATTATTTCTGTTAAGAAGTACCATAAATGTCTATAAGAACAGTGTTCACAACCATGAATTAGAGGAATGTTGTTGGAACAGGCTGTCCCTGAAATTTCACCACCATAACTGAGCAAAGTAATCCAATATCAGGCTTAAGATTATTCTGAACATACAAAGTAGATGCAGAATATACATAAAGAAAAACATCCAACAATTTCAATAGCTAAATTTTCTAAGAAATGGCAACCCATTGTAAAGGTGTGTCTTTCTGTGAGATTCTAGTGAATAATTTTCCTTTTTCCAAGATCCACTTTGATTTCTTGGATAGCCTAGTCTACAGAAGGGTAAGGTTAATTATGACTTTTATTAAACAGGTCAAGAACACTGAAACAAATAAGGGGTAGTATAAAATTTTTCTAAATTTCTTTCAGCTAGATGCAAAAGTTATAATATAAATTTTAGAAAACATAAACTCTCTGATCATCATCTCACTAGGGTCCTTAAAGGACAAGATCTTATACACAGCATCCTCCAAATGTTGTATGTTGTCTAATGAAAGTATCAACAGTCAAAGTTGTGAAACTTTAAGGAAAATAAGCTTTTTAAGGGCTCAGTTTAATAAATCTCAAAGGATGGACAACTTTATCATATATTTGGTTCTTTTGGGAAAAAAGAAATTTTGTCTTTTTATAACTTTATGAACTATTTTGTTCTCTGATCTCTCCATATATCTTTATTCTGTTTTCTAAAACTCTTAAGGTGTTAAAGGTATATTCCACTTATTTCTTTTCATCAGTCTTGACTTCCTTAACTCCAGCATTACAATAACTTTTCTCATCCTCTTATTGTTTGCATTCATCACTTTTCATTACTTTGCAGGCAAATAAACCATAAGTCCTTAATACTTTCTCTTGTGTTTGTTCTCAAAATCATAATCTTACTACTGACTTCAGTTCAACACTTCTGTGTTTTCAGGTCTTATAATATTTTCATCTAAATATCTGTATTTTTTTCTAATTACAGTTACTAGCTAGAATCCATTTCAGAAACAACAAAAAATATTTGATTTATCATATTTCTTTCATAATGTACTTTGCTCTTAATTCTTTGTCTCTGTAATTTCTAATAAAGGTTAATCTCAATTTGAAAAGCATTAGAAAGTCTGTATGGATAATAATCCTATGCATTTTCTGTGGTTCACTGAACTGAACTGCTGCTATCTAGTACACTTACTACATATCCCCAATCTCCCATTTTCTCACTACCTCTGGGTTCTGTATTTCTAGTAAATTTCTCATTTGGGATGTCAGTCATTTTTATAGTCATTCTCTGCCCATTTTTACTCACTAAGAGACTAAATTCAAAAAAACTTGATTTTCAGTTGCAGTGCAATATTTGTCAGTGTCAAAAATACAGAGTTAATCTTAAATATGTTGCATAAATTGTCATCAGAATAAGATAGTATATTTTGTTTAAAAATGCTCTTACCTGGTGCTTGCTTTCTTGTCACAGGAGAAGGAAATGTTACTAAATGATAGGGAATCAGCTTCTTTCTCATAATATGTGTAAGTTTCTTATTTTTAATATTGTAATTAAGATATAAAAATCATATCATATCTAAGCCACATTTGTTTTAGTCACTTACATGATGGTTTTATAGATAACAAAAGAAACACTTTTTCTAATCAACATACATATATAGAACTAGAATAATATACATTTTATCTTTATTCTAGTGACACAAAAAGATCAGACTTTTTCTAGTAAATAATGTCTCATTTTCACTTGCTTCTTTCTAAACAATAGATTAAAAAACTCAACCACTGGTTGATTAATTTTCTTTTATATTCCTCTGTGTCAATATTGATGTTTGCTCTAGAAGTATAACATTATTTGTTCTTCAAAAGCATATTTATTGATGCTTATTCTTCAATTTGTATAGAGTTTAAATGTTGGCTTTTAGTTTTCTTTGGTTTCAAGAACAAATACTGTATTTAAATCATTTCTTTCCTTTGTCTTGTCCTTAAACTACTCTCATGTCCCTCTACCCATGTCTTTCTCAAATTCATGGCCTCTAAGTCTTTAAATATTTAATATTTAATTATTACACTCACAAAGTGTGTGTGTGTATATATGTATATATATCTACATATATATTAATCACTCAAATGAACTGAGTTCATTTAGTATTTTTCATGTATAGAAATGTTTGGGACCTACTGTTTGGGAGAAAATGACATTTCTGGGGTTTTGCTCATGGGAAAGACTGATTGTCCCTCTCCCAGCACTCATTATTGACGTATGTAGCTATCATACAGCATCAATCAAGTGTCTTAACTTTTAAATTTTGCATCCAATAAAAATTTGGAATATGTACATATGGGGTTAAATTATTGCTGTCAAGCCAAAAATTTATAAATGCTAAGTATAAATACCTATGAAAAACAAAATGCGTACCCTTGCATTTCTTTAAGAAAATGCAAGAAATTATTCGTGATGACTGACTACTTAGTAGTATTATTTTCATTTTAAAGTAGACTAATAGGAGTTGACTGATGGTTGCTTGTGCACATTCTTAAGTGATAATAAGTACAGAATTACTCACTGGTGGAGGCTTATGTCATAAACTGACTGTCTAAATGATGAATATATAATGAAATTAAACAGAATTGAGACAGATGGTTTTAGCTTTTGATAAATGTGCATATTCTTATAATCAGATAATAAGTCTGTTGCCTGGAAGATCAATTGGGATATAATAACTTGAAAAAGTAAGCCATTTCATTGTTTGGCATTTATGAGACAGAAAAAAAAAACAAATTCTATTGTAATTTGTTTAAAACATTACTTATTCTCATTTTAAGTCAATGATTAAAAATGGAAAAGCTGGCCTTGTCATTTTGTCCTCGTTTACTGTATAGTTTTTAAAGAATCATTTGTAAATGAAATTTAGTAGTTTCATGATCTTTTATCATTAAGGGCACAGAAATAAAACAATAGGTGAACTGTTTTAAATATCAAATATGTAGGTATTAAAATGAGAACAAAACTTCTCTAGTACTCCTTACAAACATGAATGAAGTAAAGATGCGTCAGGATGATTGTTTACTATTTATACAATAAATTTTAAAATGCATATTTAAAATTATAGTTTGAAAATATTTTAACACACTGTATTTAAAACTAAATGAAAATTAGTTTAGATATATTTTAGGAAAAATTGTTTTGTTTTAAGCTAAAATTTGATTAAGACCTTTAGTCTTAATTATTGTTCTTTAAGAGAAATAGTTTTATTAGAAACTTGAAAAAATAACCCTAATAATTAAACACTATTTGTATATTTTAAACATTACTTACTATAGAAACTCTATCATTGGGAAAATTACAGTAAGTAATAAGAGTGTAAGTTAATTGCCAGCTCCTTTTTTGTACTATTAGTGATATGAAGACAAAAATATTTTAAATCAATATTTGCTTTCTGAAATATGTTATTGTATTTACATAATTAAGAAAGTGATTTCCTTTGGTAACTACTGCATAGAGAAATTACTTCATAGATACAATTGGACAGTCCCATAGTATAAAAATATTGCAGTGCATTCTATTTTCTCAAGTGTGTAGCTTTATTTTAGTCATGAATTTTAAGTCAACACAATACACACATGACTAATGACTTAAATTTTCTTCTCAAACTATTAGAATAAGACTGATGTTGAATTGTGATCATAAGCAAAACATGTAATTCACTTAAGAAAACAAAATGTTCTCCATTCAATGAATGATAGAGTGTGAGGCCTGATGTTCATGCTGGTCCTTCAGTGTGCTTATTTCCACTTAATGTAACACAATGGAGCAGAGAAGGCATTTTCATTGTTTATTTTTTTAAAAGATTTTTGTAACACATGGCAATTTGTATCCATTTGTAATTAAAATGCCATTAAGGATCCATTTTTCAGCTACAAAACGCTTTACACTAAGGATCTCATTTACAAACCTTCACTATATGCATTGATGAAATTGTATAATAGGTATAACTGCATTCAAGTGAAAAACGATGATGCATTGTTCAATTACTTATAATAGAAGATTTCAGTTTATAATCTAATTATATGGTATCTTTTATCCTTTTTTTCTGGATTTTTTTTACACAGGGGATTTATCTGTCCAATATCTCTGAAGATTTGTAAAATAAAATAATTATAAATAATTGATCCATTGTGGATGCCTGAACTGAACAAAGTATGTAGACGAGCCCTTGTAAATGCTTAGGATAAGACTAACAAACATCATAATCACCTCTTCTCTCCTCTCCCGATGCCTGTCTTCTCTTGCCTGTCCCATCTATTCATATCTCTTTCCTCTAACTTTTCCTGTTTATTTCTCAAGAGTAGGTCATAATACCACTTCACAAGAATGAATATATTAGCCACTACTAGGTCTCAATGCACAGTAGAATTAAACACATTTTATTTTATATTATTTTGTTTTATTTATTTATTTATTTATTTATTTATTTATTTATCTTTTGAGACAGGGTTTCTCTGTAGCTTTGGAACCTGTCCTGGAACTAGATCTTTTGGAGACCCTTGAACTCACAGAGATCCATCTGCCTCTGCCTCTTGAATGCTGTGATTAAAGGCATGTGCCACAACTGCCCAGCTTCACATTTGACTTAAATAAATTTATTACTAAATCTTTCTAAATTAAAAGGCTCACTGTAATATTTTCCTGAGCATAATGTAGTCTCTTTCTCTCATGATGATCACTCATATACACTGTATCTATTTCTTCATTATTTAGCTCCTGCTATCATAAACTGAGTGAAATAAACAACAGCAATACATTCTTGCCCCCCCCCTTTTTTTACAGAAGGTAAATCCTCAAAATCAAGTAGCATGGCAATTATCCCTCTGAAGCCTCCTCTTGTCTGTCATCTGAGGATTTGAGGTTTACTTGGCTTATGGGAGCATAATCATTATCTCTGATGTTTCCTACATATGGCTCCCTTCCTTTTAGGCATACATCCTCCCTCAAGGACGTAGTGGTACAAAAGTAGGACTTTCCTATTATGATATGACTTCATATTAAGCAAGTGCATATGAAATGTTCTCAGTTTCAAATGAGTTTTACTGACAGTTAGTAAAGATTGGGGTGTCTAACTTTCTTGTGTAACATAATTGATATAATAGCTAATAAACTATGTATAAGAAAAACAAAAAAGTATAGTCAATGAAAACATGAACTATAGAAAATGCAATGCAACAACACAGATGTGGTTTTTATTTCATGTAAGGTTAAATAAAAGTTGTTATTGGAGATGAGAGCAGGAGCCATGATATATACTGGTAGAGCAGAAATTCATTCTTCAAATACTCAAAAGCTTTTTTTGTGTAATGATAGATTTTCTGTGTCATTAAATTAAGAATATTGTGCTTTGGGATGTGTTTGTGAGTGTGTGTGTGTGTGTGTGTGTGTGTGTGTGTGTGTGCTAAATAAGATAAACACTGTTAGTTTTACTTCTTCTCCTCCTCCCTTCCTTTCCATATCCAGTGAGAGAAAGGCAGGTTACAAATCAGAAGAGATAAGTATGGTGAAACAAAGCCCTTATAATCCTGTCCATAAGGCAGAATTATATGCTATCTTCATGGCACTAAGCAATTTTAAACAACCACTTACTATAGTCAGTGATTCACAATATGCAGAAAGAGTTGTTTTGCATATTGAAACCACTGAATTTATACCAGGTAATTCACAATTGACTTTATTATTCATACACGTTCAAAATATAATTAGGAATATTCTTCTTTCCCATATATATAACACACATATGATCCCATACAGGTCTGCCAGGTCCTCTAGCACAAGGTAATTCAGAAATTGATCGATTGCTGACTGGAAGTGTGTTGAAGGCCTTATAATTCCATAAGAAACATTATGTCAATAGCAAAGGTTTAAAGAAAGAGTTTTCTGTTACATGGCAACAAGCTACCTTCTTTTTCTATAACCAAACACTGCTACCTGCAAAGATTAAACCAAAGGGTACTCACAAGAATGAAATCAGGCACATGCATCTGTTTTGCTTTGCAGAATTTGGAAAATTAAAATATTTACACCACACCATTGTCACTTATTCAGGTTTTCAGTGGCCAACTGCTTTAAACTAAGAAAAGGCTGATTTAGTAACGACACATTTATTAGAAGTTATGGCCATTATGGGTATATATGCACAAATAAAGACAAATAATAATCCAGCATATGTCTCTAAGGAAATGAAAGAGCTTTTGCTTATTATAATATAAAGCATATTACACAATCCTACAGATCAAGCAGTTGTTGAAAGATCAAATTGAACTGTAAGTGATATATCAAACAGAAAGGGGTGGAAAATACTCCCAAAAATATATTTCACAATGCTTTATTAACCTTGAGTTTTCTTAACACTAATGAGAAGGGGACTACAAAAGTAGAGAGAGCCGGGCAATGGTGGCGCACGCCTTTAATCCCAGCACTCGGGAGGCAGAGGCAGGCGGATCTCTGTGAGTTCGAGACCAGCCTGGTCTACAGAGCTAGTTCCAGGACAGGCTCCAAAGCCACAGAGAAACCCTGTCTCGAAAAACCAAAAAAAAAAAAAGTACAAAAAAAGTACAAAAGTACAAAAGAAGTACAAAAGTAGAGAGACATTAGATAACAGAAAAATGTTTTGAATTAAATCTGTCAGTGTATTTCAAGGATGTGTTAACCTCACAATGGAAGCCTGGAGATGTGCTATGTTGGGGAAAAGGTTTTTCTTTTGTTTCCACAGGAGAACAAAAACTATGGATACTATCAAAATTAATGAAGATGAGCTTTGAAAATGAGAAATCTCTTGAGAAAGAGAAATGACAGTTCATTCGCAATGGTGACAACCATACAGGTGTAAGGAAACCATATAGGGTTGGGGCAGGGTTTTGCTCTTGTTTTTACAGGAATATACAATCTTCAAAAATTCAAGAGACTATGGGTGTGTGGATGCTGACAGAAGAAAAAATAACTATTCCATAAGGATCATCAAGAAAAATGAATATGTCCTTTAAGGACAGGTGACCAAAACATTATATATACATACATACATACATACATACATACATACATACATACATACATACATACATACATACATACTTATATATATTTACACACCATGAATATATAGAGATGGCTTTGGAGTTGCACAATGGCTCTGTCCTTCTCTAAATCCAAGCATGTTGTAAGAAAAATTCAGAGTTACTGTCTCATGTCAAGATCCGTCTGGTATGTGACAGAAAAAAGAAAGAATTTTTAAAATATTTACTGTTCTTCATACCTATTTTTTGTCTCTATCATACCTTTTATTTAATATATATGATTGTATAAATAATGTTTCAGTTTTACACAATGAATAATAAATTTTCCTGCAATAATCTTTGAAGTTTCCAGGAAGAAGGCAGGGCACCACAAAACAACTCCACCTGGTTGATATTACATCATGAGGTTGATGACCTGTTTTGGATACCAGCTGTTTGTTTCTTTTGCCTGATTCTAATGTGATAGTTTTTGTTATATCATGTATAGTATAGTATAGTATTACCTATTAGTACCCTATTTGTTTTCAAAAACAAGTAGTAGAAGAAGAGAAATGTGTAACCAGAATATATTATTATATGACAAAAGGTATCTACTTTCAATAAAAGGAAAAATAACAAAGTTTTAATTAATTTAAAAGAATATTTAAACTTTGAGAGATTCTTACAAGTATAAAATGAAATATGATCATTTCTTTACCCTATTTTCCATCCTCCACTTCCTTCATGGATCCACAGCTGTGACCCTGACATCAATTTCACATCTTTTTCTTGAAAGAGTGCACTAAATACATTTAGTACTGTCTGTATTGTGCACATTAATGTAGGGGCATTCACTGAAATATGGAAAACCTTCAGTAGTTCACCCTCCTCAAAAAAGCTGCGTCCCCTTACTCTAGCAGCTGTAAAATACCAGTTGTTCTTAATTAGGCCTGGAATCTCTTAAGCCTCGGCAGCAACCATACTGGAATTTCAGTTGGCTGGCTCCTGTGCAGCTTTGCTGGAGTAACCACAGTTGCCTGAAGTTCATGAACATGGTAGTCATGTCCTGTTCAGAACACTATGTTTTATAGCTTATACTCTGGACTTTTTTGAGAACAGTCACAGAGAAGAAACACTAATTGTATGATTCTTCATTTCCACCAAGCAACATTTTGTTTTTCTTGTCTAAATGTTCTTTATAAAGTATATACCTGTTTCAAACTGGCTATTACTACAGAATTTGGGAATTATTTTTTTTTTTAATTTGAGTTTCTGCATGTTCTTTGAAACAATTTCTACGAAAATGGGCTAAGCATCTACATTGACTTCAGGTACCTATAATTTTTAGTCAAATCAAAAAACACATTCCCCAA
>NC_022027.1:37870790-37872188 GCF_000317375.1 Microtus ochrogaster | reverse complement strand
GACCAGGCTGGTCTTGAACTCACAGAGATCCGCCTGCCTCTGCCTCCCAAGTGCTGGGATTAAAGGCGTGCGCCACCACCGCCCGGCAAGATTCTAATATTAACTTTTTAAAAATTTCTCTGCTCAGGTTAGAGTGAAAGCAGCTAATCTACTCAGACAAAAATAGATATTCACATCACTCTAAAAGTTGAAAATGGTATACACAGCAAATATACTGTTGCCATAGGAGAGGACATCAGAAAAAAAGTCTACTTGTGTTGTCAGTTTAATGTTATTTCCATTCTGTTTCCTCAGTGTGATAATGATGTTTTTTTCTTATTGAGCTATATACTCTTTCCTGAGGCTATACTATTCAAAAGTATTAATAATATTCCTCCACAAATGAGATCATATTACTTGTTCTATTCAAAATTTAAGTACAGATATAAACTCCAGAAAAATTAAAATGATAGAAAAATAAATTAATTCCACCCCCTACACACACACACACACACACACACACAGAGTAAATAAAGCCAAAATAGCTTTAGTCTATGGAGTGTTGTTCAACAAATAACAAAATATGAGTCAATGAATGTTTCTTTTGCTTACTTTCCCAACTAAAAAACATTGTAAATTCCTAGGTCTAACACAATTCAAATAAAAACCCAATTAAAAACCTCTGAATATAGCAATGCTAATTTTTTACTATAACAGTACACTGTTGATAAAGGAGTAACTGTTATACAGACTTTAAGACATTTATATAAATTAAGACCTATATCTAGAATATTAACTACTTTATAGAATGCTGTTCAGAAGTGGTACTAATGTTCATGATGAAAAGGATGTGCATGAAATTCTAGCCCAAAATTACCATATGGGAATTATTTGTCTCTTCTCTCAGTTAGAGTTTTATTGTTATGAAGAGACACTATGACACAGCAAATCTTATAATGGAAAATATTTAATGGGGGTTGATTGACAGTCCAGAAGTTTAGTTCATTATTGTCATAGCAGGAAACATGGTGACATACAGGAAGACACGGTTCTGGAGAACAATCTAAGAGTTCTACATCTGGATCCTAGATACACTAGCCAATCCTGAGCTTCTGAGACATCAAAGCCCTCCCCCTAGTGACAGACTTAGTCCAAGAAATTTACATGTATTCCATCAAAGTCACGCTTCCTAAGAATACCATTCACTATGAGCCTGTGTGGCCATTTTCTTTCAAAGGACTATATCACATTGATATTTATATTTAAAGCTTCAGAGCTGGGTAGAGTGGTAGACAAATGTAACCAGACGCACAATAGATTATCGCTTGGTGAATTCCCGAAAGATCATCCCCATTGTCTCAGTGTGTGGGTGTACCCCTCGCGGTCCTGAGTTCCTTGCTCGTGCTCCCCCTCCTTCTG
>NC_022027.1:37868951-37870272 GCF_000317375.1 Microtus ochrogaster | reverse complement strand
CTGAGCAAAGCCTATACTATGCTGTCTCAAAACACTAAATATTTATTTTAATAGTTATATTGAAAATTAGTTTCATGAAAAACAACTGGCTAACTTAACTCCAGGAGCTAGACCAGAGCTTGGCCCTGGGTTGCTGCCTCTACTTCCATCAATTATTGGATGTAGGTTCTATGATTACCATTAGGGTAGTTACTAATTTGATTAATGGGAAAGGTCCTTTCAGACACCCTCTCCACTATTGCTAGGAATCTTAGCTGCGGTCATCCTTGTGGATTCTTGAGAATTTCTCTAACACTAGATTTCCCCCAAACCCAACAATGTCTCTACATATTGAGATATTTCTTTCATTGTTCTTCCCTCTGTACTCCCACAGTTGCTCTTAATGATCCTCCATGTTCCCATCCCTTCTACTCCTCCTTCCAGTTTGCCTAGGAGATCTTAACTACTTCCTGGGGCTTTTCATGTATGTCTATATTCCTCTTAGGACCATTTTACCTAGTTTCTCTGGGATTGTGGATTGTAGCTTGGTTATCCTTTGTTTTACAACTAATATCCACTAATTAGTGAAAGAATACTGTGTTTATCTTTCTGTGTCTGTTGAAGAGAGGGAGAAGGGCTCATATAAACAAGGGGGGTCAAGAGCGTGATGGGGAAAACCACAGGGGTAGCTGACCTGAGCTAGTGAGAGCTCATGGACCGTGGACTGGCAGCTGGGGAACCTTCATGGGACCAAACTAGACCCTCTGAATGTAAATGATAGATATGTGGTTTGATCTGTTGTTGGTGGTCAGGCAGTGTATCTGCGTAAATAAATGCAAGGCAGATATTAAAGAATATATACAGCTTTAATGCTTAAATAAACTTACAGAACCGCGTAGCCGTTTCACAGGAGGCAGGAAAAGGGATGAGCCGCCTCCCTCGTGCCTGATTTATCTGTAAGCATTCGCCCTAGGCAAACCCTCCCCCTAAAGGGGCTGGCTTAACCCTACATCTCCCCATTTTGTCTCAATAAGACAGAAGTAAACCAATATAACTATAAACAATAATAACAAATGATAAATATAACAAACAATATTGAGAACAAAAGTTTTGCTAGACATTCTATCTCAAGGAGTCTAAATAATGTAGAGAGTAACTACAATTAAATAATCTTCAACTCCATCGAAGATCTGAGAAGGGAATAAATATTACTTAACAAATGAGAGATATCCAAAATGTGCAACAAATGACAGAGACAACTGACTACCTGGGCAATCACCCAAAGTCTCGTTTGCAATGTTGAGTCCACCAACTTTGGCTAAGGCCTAACATAACTGACATA
>NC_022027.1:37850582-37867506 GCF_000317375.1 Microtus ochrogaster | reverse complement strand
TCCATAAGCATTCACCCGAGGAAAACCCGCCCCCTAAAGGGGCTGGCTTAACCCTACATGGCAGTGGCACTAGGATGTATCCCAGATTCATGAACTGGTTTTTGGAGCCTATTCCCTATTGTGGGATGCCTTGCTCAGCCTTGATCAGTTGGCAGAGGGGGATTGGTCCTGTCTCAAATTGATATGCTCAAATATGTCTCAAATTGATATGCTGACTCTCTAAAGAAGGCCTTACCCCTTGTGAGGAGCGAATGGGATTTCGAACAGGCAGGTGGAGGAGCAGGAGTAGAGGGAGAAGGAACTGGGGTTTGAGTGTAAAAGGAAAGTTTTAAATAAAAAAATATATTTAAAAAAACTGGCTGAGGCTGACTGCAGAAGTCCTCTATTGGTAGAACATATTGTTTAAGGACATTTAAGACATACCACCTGTCTTTAACACAAAAGTAGCAATTACTTTCCTGTGGGGGGAAAAAAAACAACCAAGTTCCCCAAGAGCAGATAATGTTACCATTCACGTGCTACCATTCATTGGTTCTTTCTTGAGAAGCTAGATTTAATTCAAATGAAGAACAATTGGTTACACCCTAAACAGTAATGGCATGGCTGCACTAGAAAGCATGTCACATTGAACATGTCAATAGAGTAGCAAAAAGAACCCATAATTGGTCACAATGGAAGCTAATTCTATCCTTGAATCTAAATAAAACCTTTCTGTGATGTCAATAAAGGACTTCCAGCACAGTCTTAGCTAAATTGTTTGCATATTTATAGGGAAAGCACAAGGTATAGTTAGATATAATCCTACCCATCTAGTTGTGGCTTCTTATCAACTTTGTGGTTTGTGAATTATCTCATAGACCTCTCTGGACAAAAGATTTATGGGGAGTGAACTTACCCCAGACATTGATACTTTCATTTCATATGAATATGGCCTTTAGAGTTTCCCTTTTTTCACTTACATGGATGTTATTATTCAAGCTCCTTATCTTTATGTATTCTATCATTCATGATTTTTCCAAATTTCTAAGTCACTCATAAATTAACATTAGATAATGAAACTAGCTTGTGATCAATTAGACAGATCTTTGAAGGCTGTTATTGTTTATGCCAAGCAAATATCCATGGATCTTACATGGATGTGAATATAATAAAAGTGAAATGTTGACAAAGTTTAATACAGCAGGTAAAGATGATATCATTCGATCAAATGTTTGCTAAGAGTCATGTTGAGTCAACCACAAGTATTGGGACTGTCTTAATAATCTAGCCCTTCACAGTCCATAAATCATCCATAATTGTGATTCTTGGACAACACCACTGACACAAAGTTTTAGCAAAATCTTTACTTTGAGACATTGACCAGGGAAGGTTTTGAATGCTTGGCCTAGCCCAAGCATTCAAGAAAGAATAGATATATAATTTTACCTGCCGCTCTTGCCACTAGATCTGCTTTCCTGGATTTTATAGACGCTGGGTTTTTAAAAGGATGACAAATTTGGTTAGGAATCTCTGTCTTCACTATGTATTGTTTATAGGTAGAAATAATGAGCTCTAGAAATATCACTGTACACCCAAAGGCATACCCTTTTTCACTTGTGAACATTTTAATGTTTAGCTCTTCTTTGAGTTCTTCCATGAGTAGCTATATAGGTCAGTTAATGTACTGATCAACTCATGTTGTGTCAGGTTGTTTATTCTTTGTTCTCACAAGAAAAAAGTAGTTATATTATGTTATTTCTCTTTCCATGACACTCAGGATGATTCCATTTATTTTCTGTCTCAAAGACTTACATCTAGAGTTTGAGAGATTTGTTCATGCCCTGTTGAAAAGCCTTTCAAAATTCAAGATTATTCTCTAATTATTGTTATTCCCTTTATAGGGCCAATATTAAAGTTCTTCTGTGTGATGAGTCACAAATTTTCCCTCTCTTACTATCACCATGGTTACTGTTGAATTACTCCCATAATTTCCAGCTCTGTGGATACCCAGAATGATTCTCCAGTATGAGTCTAATTCATTTTTCATTTTTATTGTATTTTGAGAGCTATAATAAATAGCAACGCAATGCCCCATTTGGTCTTTAATTTCTAATAGACTTTGCTTTCAACTCAAAGTTATCACATTAACATATTCTTCCTGTTGTGACATGGACAGGTTCTTTCTGGCCATGTAGCTAGCTCATTTTTATTGTTGTAGTTCTTACTATCCACAGCAAAGTCAACACAAATGCTCACAACCTACTAACAAACTCTTATTATGCATGTTGCTGTCATTGACTCCAATAGATGACTCCACATCTCACATAATGCTAATATAATTAAATAATTATCTAATTATTTATAAATAATTAAAATATAATTAAATCTAATTAAATAATGGAGTATAGATATAAACAGAAAGGGATCTCAAATGGCCAAAAATCACATAAAGAGTGTGAAACAACCTTAGACATCAGGAAAATACAAATCAAAATGACTGAGATTCCAGCTTACACCTGTCAGAATGGTTAAGATCTGAAACACAAGTTCATGCTGGTGAGGATGTGGATCGAGGGGAACACCCCTCCACTGATGGTGCAAATATAAATCTTGTAAACCTACTATAGAAGTCAATATAGCAGTTTTTCAAAAAACTGGGCATTGTTCTAACTAAAGACTGAGCTTTATCTCTCCTTATCTACACACAAAAGACATTTCCCCCATAGCACAAGGACAGTTTCTTAACTATATTCGTACCAACCGTATTCACAACAACCAGAAACTTGAAAAAAAAAACCTAGATGTCCCTTAATCAAAGAATGTATAAAGAAAATGTGGCAATTTACACTTCCAGCAGTTTAAGATAATAGTCTAAAATTTTAAATTGTCTAGAGGTTTATTTTTTAAATTTAACCCAAAGGATCAAAGGATAAATCTACAGATGTAAGTTTTTAAGTGAATAATGTTAGGAAAGGAAGAGTTCTATCTTATAGCAGATTGAATCTGCCTAAAATCTATTAAAGCAGGAGAACATAAAGTTCCATTGGTCAGATGATATAAAACATCATATTATCTAAATACAAAAATCAAAATATGTCAGGTTACTACATTTATTTTTCACATATTGATCTTTGTCCACATCATGTATAATAAATAATGTTTAAATAATTTAGATATTGAAGCCTTATCTGCATATTGTATGGTTCAGTAAGTGAATAACAGTAAGATCAAACAGAATGATAACATTAAGTAATAAACCCATTCTAATGTCACTTTAAAACTGTCAACCAACCAATAACTGTTACTCATAGAATGAATGTGCATTAAGCCAATATTGTTTTCTGATTTTAAAATCTAGTTTCATGTTACTAATCATTTATATGATGTTTTTGGGAAACTGGTAGTGTTTTACTTAGATATAAAATAATATTATTGTGAGAATAAAAGATACTGGGAGGATTGTTTAACTCTAATATAACAGCCGTACAGATACTTCTATAGCCTATGTAAAAATACCATAGCTTTATATTCTTTCTGTTTTGTATTTGAAAGTCTTCAAAACTACAAAACAGAGAAGCTGACTTACAGCAGTCACAGTTTATGTGAACCTGACACCTTAAAAGAAAGAAAATCATTCACTTACATGTTTTGTTATCACCATCCCGTTTTCTAGTAGTACAAAGATCACGGTGGAATAGCTCTTTACCTACTTGCCAGTTTGAATAAAGATGTAATAAAATGAGAGCCAAAGGAATAAGAAAAATCTCATATGTATCTTAAATGTTCTTATTGCAGTGTAGAAAGACAATATTCTGATTGCTCTTAAATTCCTCCTTTATGTTATCTGAGCATTCCTCTGTGCACACTCGAGCTCTCCGGCACCTTCAACATGAGGCAATAGAAAAGGACTTAATAAACCAATATCTGACTAATTTAGGCAGCACTAAGGAGACCTGGGAATTATGAATACAGAGAAAAGAGCTTTCAGTGTGAGAGCTATTAATAAGGCAATCAGGAACTCATGTTCTGAAGTCAAGTTCTATTGCCTGTGCTCTATTGAATGAAGGACACTAGTAACTGCTTTTCCAATGCATTTATACACAAATGCCTGAAATATGGAAGCTCCTTGCCTTCCCCTGCCCTTTTCCAAGGAAAGGATCAGTGTTTGGACAATGGAAAGTGGCTGGTCCTATGTGCAGTTCATTTATTCATGTTATTCATAATAGCACCATTCCTCATTAGCATTCCCCAGCATTTTGGCTTTACACAGGTACTTAGATTTGAAAAGTTTTATAATATAATAATATTTTATTATATTTTATTGTGTATATTTCTGTCCATGTGTATGTGTGCACATGTACACTTGTGTGTGTGTGTGTGTGTGTGTGTGTGCAAGAGAGCAAGAGAGACAGAGACAGAGAGACAGAGACAGACACAGAGAGAGTTTGTGAGCACTTTTGGGTACAGATAACCATAGAGGCCAGAAGAGGGCATTGGATTCTTGATGTCAGAGTTCCAAGCAGTTGTGATTGGCAAAATATGGGTGATAGAATATGAACTCAGGTTCTCAAACAAGCAGAAAGTTCTCTTAACACCTAGGCTATTCTACAAAATGTGAAGCAATATTTTAAAGCTACTGAAATTCATTCAGATTCACCATTTATAATTTCCCAGGAAAGAACAAAGTATTTCATACACAGAATTTGGAACCTGGGGAAAATGGTAGAATTCTTGTAGCAAATACAAAAGGCTGAAATAAATTTATGAGACAATAAAGAATGCAATATGTTTATTATCATACCTCTGTTTTATTTTTGTACTATTTTTTTATTTTTGAAATTAAATTGCATAATATCATTCTGTACCTTTACTTTTCTTCTTCCTATCCCACTCATGTACTGCCATTGTTTTCTCAAAACTACATGACCTCTTTTTTAATTTTTGTTACATATATGTATGCATTTATGTTTGTGTAAGTATTGCTAAACATGCAAGTACAACTTGTTTTTACTTTTTTTCAAGAAGGAAAAATGCTAATACCCTCAAGTAAAAGTTAAACCTGAAGTTTTACTCATTTGAAATTCTTCAAGGAAATTAAATTAAAATTAAAATTGAATTGCAGCAACAACATGCAAATTTTGTTCAAAATTTGGATTTCTTTTTATTCACCAAGAATATGCTTGGAGGGGAGACCTATTTTCTTATGCCACTGAGAGAAATATAAGCAACAGACGTAAAAATAAGGGAATTTTCTTGCCTACTACCTTCTTTGTGGGGAGGGTTTAAAGTTGTAAAACCTTAAATTAAATGAAAGTACATACAGTATCCCATAGTTTTCTTTTTGTATGTATGTATATATTCTGCATGTAGTGTTTATACTTGTGTGTAAGGGTGAAGTTGTGCACTGGTTCACTTTTATAGCGAAGATGACGTTGCACTGACCTTATTCCACCTTAAAATAGCATCTCACAGAAGCTGAAACCCAAAGCTCTGTGTTGTGGATGGAGTGGCTGGGTTGTGAGCTTCTGGGATCGTTCTTGCAACACTGGTGTTACAACTACACACAGACTTGTTTGAAGATTCAATTCAGACACACCGCAAACATTCTTACTGATAAGCCATCTGCCTGAAAACCAATTTCTTGTTTTTCTCTTGTTTACCAGCTAGTTTTCATTTGATTTTTAATTCTGGGAAGGCAGAAGCCCACTTCTCCTCAGTCCTGGGAGTATGTGATTGCCTTACTAAAAAAGGTACTGAGCCATGAGGCTAACATCTACTAGAATAATGAGTTAATATAAGTTATAAGAGTTAATAAGAAGCCTGAGATAAAGGGCCAATCAGTTTATGATTAATGTAGACCTCTGTGTGATTTCTTTGGGACTTAACGATTGTGGAAACTGAGCAGAACAAGGTCCAGGTAGGACAGAAAACCTCAGATAACACATGGGTACCTTGCTAAGTCTAGATATAATGCAGAGACCTTGTACTTTCCCCAAAGCAATGTGTCTTACTCTCTGAGTTGTGGATGGGGTGGAGTGGCAGGGCAGGTGGAGGAAATGGGAGGAGGGAAGGGAGTGGGAATTAGGTTTGGTATGTAAAAGAAAAAAAAGACAGCTTGTTTTCTATTTAAAAGAATAAAACAAGTAGATTTAATAATCTAAAAAAAAAAAATCTGTACTGAGAGGTATGGTGGCACATGACTTGGGAAGCTGAGCCAGGGGGATTACCAAGAGGCCTGCCAGGCCTACATAGCAAGATCCTGTGTCCAAAGTAAGTAAGTAAATAAGTATGTATGTAAATAAATAAATAAATGTATGTGAAACTTCAAAAAAAAAAGTAGTTCAGCTAATTGATCTAAATAATCATCTCTCATGAAGAAACACTTTCATATATTCTTTCAAATGGCTGAAGAGTTGAAGACAATGCCCTCCTTGCTGTTACCCTGAGCTAATCAATCACTTGCATTTTCTCTTTGGTGGTTGTTTTCATTGTATTATTCTAAGGCATTGGAATACTCTATTCTAATATTCTTATTATAATAACCAGTTTTGAGAACATTTGTTTCTTAAGAGTACATTTGTTTTCTATTTCATTGAAAAAATTATTCTTTCCTTTCTGACCCTTTAAACTTATTAAATATTTCTCAGTATAGAAAGAACAGTTAAGGCCAATGAATTTATTTATAAATGAAATGATTGCATTTGTACTGATTAATGCCTATAATAATGTTATTTTGATTTTTCTGTAGTTTTTAATGATCAATTTTGTTATTTACAATTGCATGAATGTAGACAATGGTTTCTGATTTCTCTCAGCATGTTCTTTTATTTCCCTCCCATTCCCATAGGTATCACTATATATGTCATCACTGCCCACCCCATTACCATTAGTTCTTTTTACAGATACATATTTTATTTATTTTATGATCCATCTAATATAAACTTCACTATCAATGTCACTGTTAAATTGCGAATATCTATTGGTACCTGGTGGGGTCAACAATGGTTGTATAACTTAAGACAAGGAGAACTTCTCTCTGAATCTATCCATGGGAAATTTTCAGCAATAAGCAAAGGCCCACTTGAATTATCTTCTAACATTGTCTGTCTGTTGATGCAGCTATTCCTTTACAGATACAGTTCAGTCATCTGTTACTGTGGACAGCTTGTAATTAAAATACTTATTGTCCAGACACTAGCATCACAGGCCTTCTCACTATTTTCTGGCTCTATCTTTCCACCACTTCTTCTAAAATATCTCCTGGACCTTTGAGAATATATATGGGTTCAATAGGGTTAAGCATTCAGATGTGACTTGTTCTCATGACCCTGTTCTGCCAAAGTCTCTCTGTCCATCATATTTTCAAGGAAGTGATGCTTCTCTGATTAAGATTAAGAATGGTAATTGGCTTTTGGTGTAATCATACATATTTTGGTCCAACATTGTCAGTTTAGTTAAGCATCAAATTAAATTTCACTCTAGGTCCTATTGCTCATCCTGCTTTATGTTTTACAGTAAATTTACAGTATTTTATATGGTTTCCTTCCTGTGGGGTGGATCTCAAATATAACTAAGTGACATGCATTGGTAATGCATTGATGCACAAGTGAGTGTATCTTCTATGACTGGTTGGCACTATAGTTGTAGGCTTCACAACTGGATAAGATGTTAATGCCTTTTTTTTTCTTCTGAAGTCTCCAGAATTGTATGTCTGGCACCATGAAAGCTAAGCACAAGTAGGGAGGATGCCATCTTAGATTCAGTCAGATTTCTGGTTGTCATGAAACACTGTTATGTCCAATGTCTTCAGCAATAGATTCTTATTATCTTAGTCTCATTAATAATTTTAGGAAAAAAGTTCTTGTGTTGTTTAGAAGATCTCAAATATCCTGATAAGCAACAGGTAAGCAGAAGCTAATGAATGCCTGACAATGAATGTTTTGCTTAATAAACTATAAATTCAAAAGAAACTTTTTATAGCCAGGCAAGTACTCTGTCTCTTTCTGACCCTGTCTCCATCCCATCCATTTCTCTGTGTCTGTAAATGTCTCTGCCTCCAACTCTTGTATCTCTTTTTAGGTTAAAAGATTGCAGTTACTTTTAATTTTTTCCTTAGTATCTTGATTTTCTTGTTACTACTAGTATTTATAGTACTTATTGTAATACATATATATTATATAATAGTAGATTTATGTACTATATAAAAATATATATAGAAATATTATAGAATTATCAAATCAGAAATAGCAGATCAAATAATGGGTCAAAAGTAATTTTTATATTTTCCTATACCTTCCTTCTCTCTATAACTCATAAATATGTTTTTAAAAGATCTATATTTGACAGGTATCTTATAATGAAATAATATTTTACTACTAAATGTTAGCAATATATTAGAAATGTGTATATATTTTAAGTAATAATTATTTTCTTTATGGCTTCTATAATCCTTGATTTATACTATACATTTCAGTATTTAAGACTCTATATTACATATATATATATACATACATATATTTCAGGTATATAGTTATATGTGTGTGTATGTGTTTGCACTTGCATGTATGTGTGTCAGATTTTATGAGTATTATACTTGCAACTTAAGCTTTAAATTGTCCACAAATATCTACATTGTATTTTCTTTCCAAACAAAAGCCACCTCATTAGTGAACAGTTTAATAATGTTAACACTTTGAAAATTTGATCATGCTCAACTTCCTTAGCGATCAGGGAAATGCAAATCAAGACAACTTTAAGATACCATCTTACACCTGTCAGAATGGCTAAAATGAAAAAGACCAATGATATCCTTTGCTGGAGAGGTTGTGGAGAAAGGGGTACACTCAACCATTGCTGGTGGGAATGCAAACTTGTGCAACCACTCTGGAAAGCAGTGTGGCGGTTCCTCAGGAAATTCGGGATCAACCTACCCCTGGACCCAGCAATACCACTCTTGGGAATATACCCAAGAGAGGCCCCAGCATACAACAAAAGTATATGCTCAACTATGTTCATAGCAGCATTGTTCTTAATAGCCAGAACCTGGAAACAACCTAGATGCCCTTCAATAGAAGAATGGATGAAGAAAGTATGGAATATATACATATTAGAGTACTACTCAGCAGTAAAAAACAAGGACTTCTTAAATTTTGCGTACAAATGGATGGAAATAGAAAACACTATCCTGAGTGAGGTAAGCCAGACCCAAAAAGAGGAACATGGGATGTACTCACTCATATTTGGTTTCTAGCCATAAATAAAGGACAATGAACTTATAATTCGCAATCCTAGAGAAGCTAAATGAGAACGTGAATCCAAAGACAAACATATAGGCATCCCCCTGAATATTAACCTTCATCAGGCGATGAAAGGAGACAGTGACAGAGACCCAAATTGGAGCACCAGACAGAAATCTCAAGGTCCAAATCAGGAGCAGAAGGAGGGGGAGCACGAGCAAGGAACTCAGGACTGCGAGGGGTACACCCACACTCTGAGACAATGGGGATGTTCGTTCGGGAATCCACCAAGGCCAGCTGGCCTGAATCTGAAAAAGCATGGGATAAAACCGGACTTGCTGAACATAGCGGACAATGAGGACTACTGAAAACTCAAGAACAATGGCAATGGGTTTTTGATCCTACTGCACGTGCTGGCTTTGGGGGGGCCTGGGCAGTTTGGATGCTCAACTTACTGAACCTGGATGGAGGTGGGCGGTCCTTGGACTTCCCACAGGTCAGGGAGCCCTGATGGCTCTTCGGGCTGATGGGGGAGAGGGACTTGATCGGGGGGCGGGGGGGGGGGGGGCGGTGGCGAGGAGGAGGCAGAAATCCTCAATAAATAAATAAATTAAAAAAAAATTAAAAATCACAAAAAAAATTTGATCAAATTGCTAGTATAGCAGGACAACAAACTGCATTTCAATCTTTGCCTCAAGATGTAGCCTTTAGCCTGAAATCTGTGCATACCCTGGTTGACTCACATTGAGCCATTGCCCTCTGGACTAAAATACTGTGACTGACTTTCCTCATGATTCCCTTCTGGGAGGCTTCTGAGTTATACTAAAATTGATTTGTACTTACTGGAATAATTCTTTATAGTCAGTTTTGATTCAGTCTGAAGACTGTAGGTTGTTTTGTGGAGACCTGATAGTAGACATTGTTTTCTTCTACTGTACATACCACTTACTAGTTGTGTTCTTATATCTATATATTTTGGTGCTTGTATTAATTACTTTTCTTTTGTTGTGATAAACCATCATGACAAATTCAAATTACAGTAGGGAGGGAGAACTTATTTTGGCTTAAAAAGGATTAAAATCCATGATGGTAGGGAGACATAGCAACAGGCAGCATCCGTACAGCCAGAGCAAGAAGTTGAGTGACCACATCTTCAACCCTAAACATGAAGCAAAGAGCTGGGGAAGGGACTGGGGCTAGTTCTAAATTTTAAAAGCCTGTGATGTAATTCTGCAACAGTATTAGACCTCCTCGCAACCACCTGAATGAGCACCAACAGTCAGGGACCAGGTGTTCAAATGCCTGAACCCACAGTGGTCATTTCTTCTTCAAATAACAGACTGCTGGTGTGCTACTTGGAATGATTTATTTTGTCACTTTTAATTCGAGACAATATTGATAATAAAAATCATTTTGATTACTCTTCACTGTAATTATCTTTTTAAAAATAGTATTGGTTTCTGTCCTGAGCTCTATTATTTAGTTATTTGTGCATACCAAAATATTTATTGATAAAGTTGAAAGTTGTTTCTTCTGATAAGCTCCTTATATGTATTTTTATGATAATCAAATTTACTTTTGTTCCCATTAAAAAATCTCAAAGTCCATTTTCTCTAAATTATGTAGTATGTAAACAAATTAATTATGTAGGGAATTTTGAAAATGACAGTAAACTAAGAAGTGAAGGTTTTTATGTAAATTAAGAATTATATCTATCACTAGTTTAAAGAAAATAAATACATATTTACACGTTCTTATTGGGCTGGAGTTGATTACCTTTTATTTGCAGACTATCTCTATATAAACTAAAGCTACATTCACAAAAGTGTTTGAAAAAGCCATCTAAAGTACAACATTCTCTATGGCATTCATGGAAGAGCATAGAAGAGGAGAGGGGAGGGAAGGAGGGGAGTAAAGAAAAACGTATAACTTAATAAAGAAATAAATTCTAAAATCGTGTAAATCAAAACAAGAATGTTCTTTTTTATCTGTAAGCATTTTAATAAGAAAATTGCGGTTTTTCATATTATCCCCAAACTGAGTCAGGGTCCTCGCTGAAAAAGTGTGTGAGCTCTGGAAACAATCAGATCACAGAGGACAAGTAGATAACGTGAGACTTTTGCCTAGAGTATCTATAATTTTCAATATTATCTTCTAATGCTATTGATCTCTAATAGATACTTTAAGTCAGTTTATTATGAAAATATAACATGCTTCCCTCTTTTTAAAATCAGATCATTTAACTTCATGGTATTGAAGGGATGGGTTGATATCAAATTTTGACAATTACAGTAGTTAAAATTCACAAAATTAAAAAAACATAATAAAGATATGTACACTATCATAAAAATAGGGAAACAGACTTTAAAGTGTGATTATTTATTAAAATACATATATGTCTTCTGTTTTATATTCTATGGTAGTCAATAATCCTTGTATTCATATGATTCCCATTAACAAACAAGTTTCTTTGTAAGTATGCTACAATTTATGATATTTCTCCTTGTTTCCTGTGAACTATTTTGACTAGAATTATTTTTTTGTTATCCAATGTGAACTTCAGAATGATTCTATTGCTTTGCATAATAACATATACAAATATAAAATGCTACAGTTTTATGTGGAATTATTGAGTATTATTCCAATCTTCAAAACCTTTAAACCTCATGGAAATACATGGAATCTTTTAACCCATGAGAAAAATGAACCTTGCTTATTCTATCAAAAACTAATATTTGTTGATAAGCATTAAAGTTGTTTTCTAAAATGATGTTATGCATTCTCTTTAGACAATGTATTATGTATTGTCAGCACTGATATAATCATGTTTTTAAAATTATATTTAACAAAATTGTGTTTGCTTATAGAATTATTATGCTATGTTCAATGTGGATTTTCTAACCAGAGGTATATTAATCTTTTCATAATTTCACTGCAATCCATTTCATATTAGGACTCTTACTAATTTTAAAGATGAGTCACTTATTTTTAAAATTTTTGCTGCAATTAATGTCATTCAACATATTTTGTAGAATATTAAATTTAAAGATATTTTAAAATATGTAATGCAACAAAGTTTTAAGACAAAAAAGCTACTCTGTTTCTTCTGCTAAACATATAAATGTTTAGCTGTTAATACAATCAGCTTTATATTATAATATTTCTAAGATAGATATATAGTTATCATAAATGTTGCCATTGGAAAATCAAGGCAAATAGCAAAATGACCAAAATAAATACAATAGTTATCCATAGATAATTTTATTTATTTATATTGGCTTGACTGGAGCAGTATATCTTCCTTTCTTTATTATTTAATTCAAATAATATTTTATTTAATTCTTAGAGTATGCTTTGACTGTAATCACTTCCTTCTCACTTAACTTCTCCCAGATCATTGACTCTCCTCCCCCCACTCCAATTCATGTTCATTTCACTTTTCTATTCTTTATCTTGAATGTTCTTAAAATGATTTTGGAACAATTATTGTCATGTCTGGTTCTTGCTATCTTACATTCTATCTTCAATGATGATCCCTGAGTCTACATTTAATGATTGTGTTGCAAATATATTAATTTTATTGAGAAACACAATCTGTGTTCTTTGCATTTTGACAGTTTCACCTATTATAAGGATTCTACTAAAAAATGAAGCTTTTTTGAGGCTGGTAGAGAGTTACACTTTTATAAAGTAAAATATAAGTATTTAAAATGCAATTAGAAATAATACTTGTAGAAGAATGTGGCAGTTATAGATTTTCCTCCAAATTTCAAGAAATAACAGCCACAGATAGATGGCTAAGTTTATAATGACAGTCATAAATTGTTTCTTACAAAACAGCCCTTAAGTATAATAAGGTAACTATGGATTAACCAATCACATGATGTAAGGGCCACTATTGATGATACTGACAACAGTTCGGAATTCAAGAATGAGGAGGTCTCTTTGAAAATAATATAGTTTGTACTTATGGAAAATTTGTGTTAGAGAAGAATATACTATGTTATATTTTATAAGTAAGATAAAAAATCAGAAGATCCATAAATCTGATGTAATTAGAAGAAAATGAAAATAATGTCAATTTGGAATTAACTGAAAAAAAATTAAAAATTCAATTTGACCACCAAAATTTGTTGTGGGAACTCATCTACCAATGGCCTTACCAGTCTTAGGATGTGACTTCTTGTCCGCTGACTTGACCACTTAAGAGGTGAGAGAAAAATATCACATCTTCTTTTGGGAAGTGAAGACTAGGTGAGGCAGCATGAAGCAGCATGTGGGCCATTCCCAGCTCCCTTGGAAAAAACAGGACTCTGAAACTGGTTATAACTTGTCCTATATCCAAGAGACTTTCTAAATTGCTATTTGTGGATCACATTACAAGTGGTACCCCAACTTGGAGAGTGAGCCCATCACCCTGAGATTAAGAGTATCATGCTTTACTGGCTGAACTAACCAGACTGGCCTCAATCATATAACTGGTTTCAGTTAGGTTCAGCAGTCCAGGTTGATGAGCCTCAGTTGATGTTTAAATGTTATTTTAGGAAAAAAGGCAAAAATTTTAGAACAACAGAGAAAAACAAAAGGACTTTAAACTTCCAAAGATCAAATTCTTCATGAGGGCACTTATGTTGAACCACAGGATCAAGATCTTTATATTGAACAAATTTTTTCCCTATGCCACAAAGCAGCCTTAAATGTTTTGTAAAGAATTTAAAACCAGGGAAATGAATTGAATCATATACCATAGTTATTATTTGTGTATCTAGGCAAAGTTATTTTGTCATATTGTATGCATGCATACTTCTACCTTTGCTTAAAACATTTTTGCATATTGATACAATTTTAGTATGTATTTATCATATTGCAATGTACATTTCTACCTCTGATCAAGATAATTATAGCCGGGCGATGGTGGAGCACGCCTTTAATCCCAGCACTCGGGAGGCAGAGGCAGGCGGATCTCTGTGAGTTCGAGACCAGCCTGGTCTACAGAGCTAGTTCCAGGACAGGCTCCAAAGCCACAGAGAAACCCTGTCTCGAAAAAACCAAAAAAAAAAAAAAGATAATTATACATAGTTTACTTTTTGAAGTCATTGTCCTCATTTGTTGCACAGTTGTTTATTGTATAATATTCTAATATGAAGTCTCCGTCTGTAGAAGGAGCTGCGGGCTGAGTACCACCACCCAGCTCCTGCCACTGGCTAGCTTTACCCGAAATAACAACACAAAAACTGTATTCTTTTAAACACTGCTTGGCCCATTATATCTAGCCTCTTCTTGGCTAACTCTCGCACCTGGACTAGCCCATTTCTAATAATGTGTGTAGCACCCCAAAGGAGAGCTTCCCGGGAAGATTCTAGCCTACATCCATCCTGGGTCAGAGCTTCATCGCGTGTGCCTCAGAGAGCAGAGCTATCGCATCTGCCCGGGAGAGGGGAGCATGGCATCTGAACTCACTTCCTCTTCCTCCCACCTATGTTTTAACCTATGAGGCCAAGCAGTTTCTTTATTACTTAACCAATGACCTTCCTCCATCATCAGTCTTTAAGTTATATAGGTAGTAAGACTTATAGAGCAATAGTCATCTATGTTTGTCATATTTATAGTTAGACTAATCAGGTTTTTTAGATACATAGAGATTGTATTCTGTATAGATAGGTAATCTTCAACCATTTCAAAGAGCTGTAGAATTGGCATTTAAATAACTTAGGACTCTGTTGAATTGAGACATAATTGGTCCTGGCAGTACCGAACTATTCCTGAGAGAATGTTGAGCACCAAAGACACTCCACTTAGAGCCTGTTTTCTTCTTGGCAAAACTGGCCTTTGGGCAATGAACTGCCCATGCATTGACCACTAACAAAATGCATGATGTCTGGACAGGAAAAACAGGATACAAGGAAAAAGACTTTCAAATATCACCAAGACAGCATAAAACAGTTTTGAAATTTTTTTTGCCTCTGAAAATGATCTGTTAGTTACTCTAGTCCTTATCCAAAGTTGGTTGTTCCAACATTGAAAATTATTTTTTCAGTGATTTCCCAGGTAGCCAGTTGTTCTCTGTCATCTGTTGCACATTTTAGAAGTTGCTTGATTGCACTTCCTGATTACTCAAGTAATATTTCCCTTTTCAGATCTATGATTGGGTTGAAAACTAGATAGTTGTAGTTCCTTTCTTCTCATGACTTGGAAAAGTTATTTATTATACAAGACTTAAACTCATTAGGATAGTATAATTATTGAAACATTTATCACATACTTCTTGCTTGATATATTTGTTCCTATTGTATATAATATTGTATTAGGCTTAGAACTCTCTCGTTTGAACAAAATGGGGAGGTGCTATAATAATTTCTACTAGTAGTAGCCTTTAAATTACTCGCCCACTCGGACATGGTTCTTATACTATTTATGCAGATTTAAAGCACATGTCTGGCCTCTTTTCAAGCTGTGGGATTCTGTTGCTGTTCTCCATTCCAGCAGAGGATAGTGGTCTGTGAGTCTACCCATAAATAAATAACCCTCTATTATTCTCATTTTTGAGTTAGTGTGGGATTTCTCTTAAATATCCTTCCTCAGCTTTTGTCCTCAGCAATGGGGTCTCAGCAGTCAATCAACCAGTTACTTTTCCAAGAGCAACCCATTGTTTTAGCAATACCCTGGGTTGCTTGTTTTTTTACATGGGATCCCATTGACCAGAAACTTAATTAAATGCAGCCTAGTTTTAGTATTGGAAGACTGGTTTGTTGACAAGAAAAGGACAGCTGGAAGTCTGTCAAGCCCTTATTAAAAGACTTCATTAAGATCAGCTTTATATATTTGGGGATTTTTGAAAATATTAGAATCCTCAGTATCTCTCAATTCTACCTTTTTCTCCATGTATTACTTCTTTCACCCTTATGCCCCCTCCACATCACTACATGATCCTCTGATTTGCACCCCATCAAGCCCCAGTCTATCGATTAAATCTGTGATATTTTCTCCTTCCATGGAGATCCATGTGTCATCCTTACTCTTTAACTAACCTCTCTGGGTTTATGGATTGTAACTTAGTTACCACTTATAGTATATACATATAAGTAAATACATACCATAATTTTCTTTCTTGGTCTGGGTTACCTCACTGAGGATAATTTTTTCTAGTTCTATCCATTTGCCTTTGTGTTTTACTGTTTCTAATTTAAGAATAACTTATTGCAGAACAACTGATTTTACCTATTTGATAGCTGAGCAATAGTTCATTTTGTAAATATATAGTGGGAACTTATACACCAGCCACATAATTTTACTTCAGAAAGCTTAAATAAATTAAGTATAGCTTATTGAAAAACAGTTGATTCACGTGTCTATTGTTGGACAACGGTCTTATACCCTGTAAAGATTTGCTACTTGTATTGGTTTAATAAATTGCTGATTTGCCAGTAACCAGGCAGGAAGGATAGTCATGGCAACAAGAATAGAAGAATTCTGGGAAGAGGAAAGGCTCAGTCTACAGTCATCACCCAAATGCAGAGGAAGCGAGATGAGAAAGCCTCACTGATAAAAGGTATCAAGGCATGTGGCTAACACGGACAAGAATTATGGGTTAATTTAAAATGCAAGAGTTAGTTATTATGAACCCTGAGCTAATAGGCCAACCAGTTTATAATTAATGCAGATGTTGTGTGCTTCTTTGGGACTGAACAGCTGTGGGATCAGGTGGGACA
>NC_022027.1:37839775-37850367 GCF_000317375.1 Microtus ochrogaster | reverse complement strand
GTGCTACATCTAGGTGGTATACAAACATGCAAGTCAAATATTCATGTATACAAAATAGAAACTCATAAATATTAAAAAGTATTAAAGTGATTCATTAGAATTTTCTCAATTGTATCTTACTATTTTGAGTGTGGTTCTTATAACATATACACTGTACTGTTTGGTTGCTAATTTATTTTCCTATTGGAGAACATATCTCCTAGTAATTAGCTTGAAGAGTATGTTCCACAGGGAAAGAATATATAGCCTGTTATGAAAGAATTATCTTTGATAAATAAGATTAGATAAATTTATTATATTAACAAAACAATATACATAATGACAATTTATATAGCATGAGCTTTATAGTACAAATGAATTTGCACTGTGATTTAAGCAACATATAGGATTACAGTCAACATTGAGAAAATATAAGCTAAAATAAAAGAAACATAACCATGTTAGGAAATAAGGAATATTTTTCTGGTGATGATGTTCAAAGATACATAGTAAACTTGTGAGACTTTCTAAATGGATATCTGAAATATATTTTTAAGAGACAGTCTAAGTCCTGAAGATGACAATTACTTTGCATCCATTTTCAAGTCTCAGGGATTACTTAAGAAGAAAAGACAGAAAAACTGGACAAGTTAGAGGTAGTGGATGACAACAGGAGGCAGATTTTCAGGACATAGCAGGCAAGCTGCACATATGAATTGATAGTAGTTCTGACAGCATGCACAGAACCATTGTAAACTCAAGCCAGAAAAAATTCCAGCACAGGCAGGGGAGTTTGGCAGGAAATCTCAAGCTAGGCTGAAGAGCTATTGGCAGTGATACCTGGAAACAGATGGAAAGTCACTTTTCTTTAAGAGAGCAGCCCCTTGGTAGGTAAGACTGTGCCCAAGAAAATATGAGCAGCACTTATTTGAAATGAGAAACTTTAAAACCCCCCAAACAAAAAGTGACCAATTTAGATGGAGAGTGGGTGTGGGCGAAGTTGGGCAGAATATAAATATTGAATGGTATTGTCAGAAATCCCCAATGAAATGATTTTTAAGAGCAAGTTCAGAGTTAGTCTTGGATTCTACTTTAAAAATTTAAAAATTGAAACCGTGAGTCCATGTCGACTAAATCATTGGAAAGTAAAATTATCTGCGCTGTCCTTGACAATTTAGCTTTGTTAATGCTATTTCTATGAAGTGATCAAGATGCTTAAAATGGTAGAAAATTGTGAAACGTTGCTATATGTTCAAAATAAAGTGTAGTTTCCTGAGAAATCTACAAATCCCACCCTACTTAGTCTTTTAAGAGGGTTCAGTTTTGACTTAAATGGCTGAAGAAAAAAGGAAATAATTTTGTTAGTGATTTCATGGTCCTGTTTTACCTCATTATCTCTTGAAGGGTTCCCTACTGTTTATAAAATTGAAAAATCATGCTGAGTTGAATGTCCAATGGCCTGAATAAAATTGATTTTTATCATAGTGTATTCTATTTCCTAACGTTGTCAATGACTGACATGAAAAATATTATTCTAGTCATGTTTCTCTTTATATAATATGTGCTTATTTGCCATTTTTTGTTCACATGGTGAATAGACATCTCTAGAGTGAAGAAAATGAATTAAGGTTCAAGACTTTTGAAACAACTAACATGAACACTGTTTTTAGTCATCTCATTAAATACAGAAAATTATGTAAAACTGAAGAGCATTATAAGTTAGATTAGCTTTGTACTACAATGATAAGATTTTATAATGTAAATTTATTATGTATGCTTAAGCATTTCATAAAATATAAAATAAATCAATAAAATTCACATTATACAAAAATATGTCACTGAGCAGGAAAATAAAAACAACCTATAAAATATAATTACCTACAAAAAGTAATATTAACTTTATCTGTTTCTTGATATGAAGGAAGATTTTTATTTATGTTAATAGTTAAAAATTTGACTCAAGTAAGAAGTAATCGCCAAGAGAAAAGCATTTAACTTCATCATTTTTGATCAGCACCAGTTTGAACAAAAATTTGATTGATGCATGATTTACTATTTATATTATATTCTACCTGAATCATTTTGTATAAATGCTCACTAGCTTTTCTTACTCCTATTTATAGACTCTAAGAGCAGGATATTTTTCTTTACAAATCAAATTTCAAAAAAATCCCTTCTTATGCTTGTTTTTGTAGCTCCGTGCCTTTATTTAAGTTCTCCTACTGTTTAGAAACAATTATTTGGAAATTCTGTTTTGTACTGAGTGAAGGAAAAATGACTAAAACATTTTCAGTCGTTCAGAGGGTGGTCCATTAGTAATGTGAATCTCAGGCTCCCAGATTCTATTAAATGTAAGAATAGCTGGGCTCTGATTCACGTGAACACAACTGGTGGAAAATTGGCACTAATTAAGCTGAGATTAAATAGGTGAGTGCAACAATACTCTTCCCTTTAAACATACTTAAAATATAGCAAATGTAAATATGAATCCACTTCCCCAATGATAGGCAGGGGATTTTGATCCCTTAATGCTACTAGAATATCGTAACTGAAAACAACAATTTAAAAGCTAGTAATTGGAACAAATATTTTAGCTTTTGATTATTGATGCTAGTTTTAAAATGTTCCGTCATGGAATTAATGGAAACATAGATTAAGAATCAGTTTTATCTCCAGCATGTTTATTTTTAAAAGTGTGCTTTACTAATAAAACATATAATAAATTTTAAGAGTAGCCTCATTGATTTTTATATTGCCAATAGTAACAATTAGTGCAAATATTACAGATGCATTTAGGTAGTATATATGTTGGATAGTTTAAAATGCTTCACTTAATGTGATTATATATTTAAGAATTTAATAATTTTGACAATAAGCAGGAATCCATAATGTAACACAATCCATGACTATTGATAACAGAGTGGAAGAAAAAGAAACACACTCCGTTTCTTACACACTCAATTCCTAAAGATTTTATCACAACTAAATCTTGTTACATTAAGTAATGTTATAAATTATATAATTTGCTTTTAATATATTTAATTTTTGCTACCCAGAACAGTTGCTGAAATACTACATTCTCTTAAAATGTTAAATAAATATGATTATGATATGAATAGGTTCTTAAAGTTGAATCTTCTTATCATAGCTAATATTAAACATTATGAAGTCATAGGCATCTACAAGTTTGGATATCCAATCTAAATGTTCCTCAGTATCCATAACATCTCACTTGCAAGGAGGGAAAGTTATGCTACAAGCACGGCTCTTATAGCTTTTCTTAGATTCTAGCTTGGGTACATCTCACTGTGAATCTAAACTATATCAACAGTCAATATAAAGGTCTCATTATCACATTTCCTAGAGGTCAGTGGAAAACGGAATGAGGCAAGATGAGGTTGTATTTTTGTGTAGTCGGTTTTTTCATGGCTCTTCTCAACTGGCCATGCCTTATAAAGATCACCCTGGCAACAACTCAATGGCACACATGAATGAAATCAAACTGTGCTCACTGCCCTTATTTTTTCTCAGCCTGAGGATAGGTATAGATTAAACTGTAGTCTCCAGTTACTGTACTTAAAGAATTTAATAGGCTAAATTTGATAGACTCTCTGTCAAAAACTAAAAATAAAATAAAAATGCAATCACAATGTTACAGTTGCCCCAGTAGCAAACAGAGTTTTTCTTTCACTGGCATTTAGGCATTTGGATTTGGGATAATTTTTGATTCTAGGCATTGATTTCTGCAATTGTCTCTGTTAAAAGTTTGTTTTATTATTTGGTTTCTCTTTCCTCTCTGGTTTTCTGGCCTCTTGGAAAGTCAAACTCTTCTGAAATTGCTGACCAGGATAAGAAGCCCAAAGGAGGGAGTGCAGACTGTAGTCCCAGGATCTAACAAAAATGCTATATGGCATTACTGTAGCCCACTTATTCTACGACAGGAATAACTGAACAATCCACCACAGCAGAAACACAAGAAAAAAAAAACCTTAAAAATGACTTAAAGAAGATGATAGAGGTCCTTAAAGAGGATATGCAAAAATACCTTAAAGAAATTTAGGAAAATACAAAAAAAAAAAAAAAGAAATCAATAACTCTAAAAGAAAGCCAAGAAAAAAAAAAAACAGGTAAAAAAAAAACTGTTAAAGACCTGAAAATAAATGCAGAAAAAATAAAGAAAACACAAAGAGAAAATCTGGATAAGTGAACAGGAAGTAGATTTGTAAGCATCACCAACAGAATACAAGAGATGGAAGAAAGAATCTTAAGTAATGAAGACACTATACAGGAAACAGAGATATTGTTCAAAGAAAATGTTATATCTCAAATATTCCTTACATAAAACATCCAAGAAATTTGGGACACTAAGAAAATTAAAAAGATTAGAAGAAGGAAAAGAAAACTAACTAAGAAACCCAGAGATATTTAACAAAATCATAGAAGAAAATATCCCCAGTTTGAAGAAGGACATGCCTATAAATAAACAAGAAGCTTATAGACCACAAAAAGAAAAGATTAGAAAATAAAATACCTTCACCACATAATGATCAAAACACTAAGCATATCGAACAAAGAAAGAATATCAAAAGTGACAAGGAAAAAATGCCAAGTAGCTTATGAAAGCAGACCTATTGGAATCACACCTGACTTCGCTGAGGAGACTCTAAAATTTAGAAAGGCCTGGACTGATGTCTTGGAGACTCTGAGAGACTATGATGCCAGCCTAGACTACTTTACCCAGAAAAATTGTCAATCACCATTTATGGAAAAAAAAAACAAGACATTTCATAACAAAGTAAAATTTAAGCGATATCTATCCACAAAAAAACAAAACAAAACAGGTGTACATAAAGGTGCTAGAACATAAACTTAATTACACCTACAAAAAACACAGGAAATGGTTACTCTCACACTAGCAGAAGCCAGAGTTTCTCTTTTTTCATATTCTCAATGGCAGCTGAAGTTGTCTCTTTTCTTGAATGTAATCATTTTGGCTAGCTTTAGATGGAATTACAAAGTAATTTTAATTTGTGTTTCTTGTTGCTAAAGTTGTTAAATATTATTTTAAAAGTATTTCTTGGGTGGTACTATTTATTCTTTTAGAAAATATTTGTTTATTTCACTTTATAGTTATTTATTTGAAAAATTTATGGAGGGATGTTTAAATTAGTTCAATATTTTGTATATTTTAAATACAAATGGCTTTTTTGTAACATAGCCAGCAATAATTTCCCACACTCAAGTTATACATAAATAAACATTGAATAATATTAGTACAAAGGAACTGTATTAAATCATAAAACATACAATAAGATTAATTACTTAGTAGCAAGGAGTGTGATGTACTCCTTGCTAATAAGTACATCCAAATAGCACTTAAAGATAGTATCAAAAGGTCCTATCTTGGAAACTGAATGCATAAACAAATTTCAAGCAATTGAAGATGCCTACCAATGCCTTGAGCCTCCCTAGACAATTGGAAAACACATGGCAAATAAAGAATTAAAGCAGACTGAACTAAATGCATCTTCAACAACTGAGACCTAATACCCATCACTTAGAGAACAATGGACCTAATTCTGATTAAAACCTTTCATTTAGTTTGTATGTTTTTTTTTTTTTTTTTTTGTTTTTATGTTTTTTTCTGTTTTCATGGTCTTCTTATTTTGTCCCTGTGTCAATATTTGTTCACAGTAGTCTGTAACACACAGACATATCATTTTACAGAGTGATGTCAGCAATGGTAAAACCTCTTTTAAAACAGATTTAGGTTAAATTTAACATTTTCCCCCCAGTTTTGTGAGTATGATGATAAAGGACACATTTGACTTTTTATTAAAGAAACAGTATGTAAAATATTTTGAAACTTCCTTATTTTTGTGTTTCAAATGTTCATTCAGTTATGAGTGAATCTTATATTGCATTTACATGTTATAAAATTAAATACAATTGAATCATGAATATCTAAGGAACAGATGAGAGAATAATTAGATCTATTGTGAACTAGTTTTAATAAGAAATTCTATTAGTGTTTCTTTTAAATAGAAACCATTTTTGTATGCTATTATTAGTTATTTTTTTCATTGCTGCTGAAATACCACATGTCATAGTGTCTATACAAATAAATTTGATAGCTACTTGATAAAGAAAAGAAGCTCATTTTCAATATTAAGGAAAACAACATTAAAATTTCTTTGGATCCTGATGCCTTCACACAAATAATTCAATGTGTACATTTTGAAAACACACCATTCTCACACTTTGTTATCATTTCTAAGATATGAAATAATTACTCTACAAGTATTGTAACTTTAAACTCTATTGTATCCACTTCTAAAATTGATAGAAAAATCACAACCAAAAGGACTGATCTCAGACTAATTATTCAGAGATATCATTTACAAATAAAAATTAATGCAAATTACATAGTGCTATGTAAGAGGTGTTGATAAATATTGATATGATTTTCCAGTGACTTCAAGTCCCTGTCAATATACTGGGTTTTGACAGCTATGATTATATGCATATGTTTAATTAATGGATATGTATCTTTGAGTTAAGAATTTAACAGTTTTAATTGCTTTTTCCCATATTGCCAAATATTTCAAAAATACTGGTTAATCTGTCAAGTGATTCTTATCTCAATAGACATATGTTTCTTTATTGAAAAGTTTTAAGTATTCCCACAGCTTTTTAAAATTTTATTTCATTTAATTAACAGTTTTTTCATTCATTTTACATACTGACAATTTTCTGCTTCTTCCTCTCCTCCTGCTGCATTCCCCAACTCCTGCCTACCCCTTCCTCATCCAATCCTCCTTATTTCCTTTTCAGAATGGGTCAGGTCGTCCAGAGGCTTGGAAAAAAAGCATAGCATGTCAAGTTGAAAAAGGACTAAGCCCCTTTCCCACTACCCCCTCCCCATATCAGTGCTGGGTGAGGTAATCCAGAACGGGAAACAGATTCCCAAAATCCAGCTAAGTGCCAGGAACAGGTCCTGATCTTAATTCTAGGAGCCTTAAAAACAGACCAAGCTACACACCTGTAATTGCCACACAAATTGGAGGGTCTAGGTTGGTCCCATGCAGGCTCCCTAACTGTTGGTCCAGATTCCATGTGCTCATACCAGCTCAGGTCAGATGTCTCTGTGGGTTCCCTCCTCACGACCTTGACCCCCTGATTCATACATTACCTCTTCCCCTTCTTCAGGAGGACTCTTGGAGCTTGGCCCAGTGCTTAGCTGTGGGTCTCTGCATCTGCTTCCATCAGTTACTGAATAAAGGCTCTCTGATGGGAATTAGGGTAGTCACCAATCTAATTACAGTAGATGGCCAATTCATGAAGCTCTCCACTATTGCTTAGAGTCTTAGCTGGTTTCATCCTTGTGGATTCCTGGAATTTCCCTGGCACTAGGTTTCTCCTTAACCCCATAATTCCCACCCCTTTATCAAGATGTCTCTTTCATTATTCTCTCCCTCCAACCCACCTTCCATGCCTAACCTGCCCAGCCCATTCCCTCAAGTTCCAACCTCCACAACCTTGCCCCCAGTTTAGCCAGGAGATCTCTTTTATTTCTTCTTCAGAGGAAAATGTAGTAATATGAGCGGTGGGGCTGAGTCCCCAGCACCCCGGCTGCCTGGCTAGCTTATGCCCCGAAACAACAACACACAAATTGTATTCACTTAAATACTGCTTGGCCCATTATATCTATCCTCTTCTCGGATAACTCTCGCACCTGAAATCTGTGTAGCATCAGTCTTACCAGGAAAGATTCTAGCCTACGTCCATCCTGGGTCAGAGCTTCATCGCGTGTGCCTCAGAGAGCAGAGCTATTGCGTCTCCCCTGGAGAGGGGAGCATGGTGTCTCTGAGCTCACTTCCTCTTCCTCCCATCATTCTGTTTTGTTTACTCCACCCACCTATGTTCTAACCTATCAGGGCAAGCAGTTTCTTTATTTAATTAACCAATGACCTTCCTCCATCAGGAAAATCCATGCAACTCTCTCTGGGTCCTCTTTGTTATTTATCCTTTTGGGCTGTTGACTGAAGATTGGCTATCCTATGTTATTTCCTCCTAATATCTACTAATAAGTGAGTACATACCATGTTTGTCTTTCTAAGTCTTGATTATTTCTGTCAGAATTAAGTTGTCTAGTTCCAATCATGTGCTTGCAAATTTTATGATGTCATTGTTTTTTACAGCTTAGTAATGCTCCATTGTGTAAATGTACCACATTTTTCTTATTCACTATTCAGTTGAGGGGCATTGAGGTTGTTTCCAGGTTCTGGTTATGAAAAATGCCGCCATGAACATAGTTGAGCTAATAACAAAACTTATTAATTTGTTACATATAAGAGAAAGAGAAGGAACATTGTCAAGTTCTTTATGAGGCTATAGTTATCCTGATACCTATACCATACAAAGTCACCACAAAGAGGAAAATTATAAAACAGTCTCCCTCACAGACGTGATGCAAAGGTACTCAATAAATACTGTCGAACTGAATCCAAGAACACACACAAAAATATCTTTCACCATAATCCAGTAGGCTTTATCCCACAACTTCAACAAGGTTTAATTATAATTCTTATTACTATTATAATAAATATAAATTGGAATGTATAGTTAAATATAAAAGCTTTTGAGACTGTCATTTAACTTAGGTCCTTAGAAATATGTCACGTATTTCAATATGCACCCTTTTCTTTGATTCTAAATCTCTGTTTAAGGAAATTATAAGAACTCCTGCATACAATGGGAACATGGGAGGAGAGGGGAAAGGGCAAGAGGTGTGGGGAGAAGAACATGAAGGAACAGGATGGTTGAGTTGGGGGAGGGGCAGAGATGGAGAGCAAGGATTCTTGATAAAAGAATCAATTATTGGTTAGGGAGAAACCTGGAACTATGGAAATTGCCCGAGGATGACACTAGCTAAGACTCTAAGCAATAGTGGAGAGGGTGCCTGATCTGGTCTTTCCTGGTAATCAGATTGATGACTACCCTAATTGTCATTATAAAAGCTTCATCTAGTAACTGATGGAAGCAGATGCATAGATCCAGTTAAGCACTGGGACAAGCTCCTGGAGTCCAAGTGAAGAGATGGAGGAGTGAAAAATGAGCAAAGGGATCAAAACCATGAAGAGAAAACACAGATAAACAGCTGACCCAAACTAGTGGGAGCTCACTGACTCTGGACTGCATAGAACTGAACTTGGCCTTCTGAATGTGGGTAACAGTAGCATGACTTGGGCTGTCTGTGGGGCCACTGGCAGTGGAACCAGGATTATCCCTAGTGCATTAACTGGCTTTTTGGTGCCTATTCCCTATGGAAGTACACCTTGCTCATGCTAGACACAGGGGAGAGGATGTTGGTCCTGCCTCAGCTTGATTTGCCAGACTTTCTTGACTCCCCATGGGAGGCCTTATCTTCTATGAAGAGTGGATTGAGAGGTGGAGTGGGCTGGGTAGTAGCTGGAGGGATCAGGAGAAGGGAAGGGAGGGAAAAATTGATTGGTATGACAAAAGATTGTTTTTAAATAAAAAATCAAATTAAAAATAATAAAACCAACTGACTACAAGCATGCTATTAAATATGGTGTTTTCATCTATACATTTTATCAGTTTGAAGAAATCTCCTTTTATATCTAGTTTGTTGAGAGATTTTATCACGAAAGTATTTTGGAGTGTGCCAAATACATTTTCAGTATCTCTTTAGGTGATCAGGATAATCATGCTTTCTACTGTTGTTTATAAGAAATATTTCAAAGCCTGTTTTGTACCTCATAGCTGTAATTCCAGGTTTGGGAGTCTGAAACAGGTCATTCACCAACAGTTTAAGGCCAAACTGCTATAAGTGAGACCCTATCACAAAAAAAGGGGAAAATAAATAAAATAAATAAATTGGTTTTTAATAGTTAAAATATTTTTATCTAATATTGATATAAACACTGTTTTATAATGGTACATGCTCATTTTCTTGTTTAATTCCTTAGGTGAAATTGAAGAAAACTTTCACCTGTATAAGACATAGAGTCTCGTAATTTTCCTTGTTTTCTAATCTTTTTATTAGTTTAATTTTACTTATTTATAGATGTCAGTCTAGTGTTAAAATCAGGGTCTTACTGACTGGATAGAATTCGACAGGCAAATTTTATTCTGTTTTATATTCTGTAAAGTCTTAAAAAATAACAATTAAGGAAAAAAAAATCTTAAAAGACAAAACACAAATATCTGAGAAACACTTAAAGAAATGTAAAGGGTCTTTAGTCATCAGGGAAATGTAACTCAGCACTACTTTGAAATTTCATATTACACAAGTCAGAATGGCCTAGATCAATAAAACAAATGACTGCCTGTGTTGGAATGGATGTTGAGAGAGAGGGATACTTTACTCATTGCAGGCGGGAGTGTAAGTTTCACAGCCACTACTCCAAGGTAGACATAAGCAACCACGTGGCCACCTTTTATCTTGCCTTTCCAATTCAAACTGTCATCTTAAGCCGGGCGGTGGTGGCGCAAGCCTTTAATCCCAGCACTCGGGAGGCATAGGCAGGCGGATCTCTGTGAGTTCGAGACCAGCCTGGTCTACAGAGCTAGTTCCAGGACAGGCTCCA
>NC_022027.1:37833775-37838605 GCF_000317375.1 Microtus ochrogaster | reverse complement strand
AAATCACAATTTTCTTCAGGAAATTGGTAAGAAAAGTAATCTGCTTACTTTCAGGTCAGATGATGGAATTACTCTTTTTTAAATTTAAAATAGGTTCTTCTTTCATACAATACATTATAACTAGTTTTGCTTCTCCCCACTTCTCCTAGCTCACCCCTAATTTGTCTCTTCCCCAATGCATTCCCTCTCTATTTCCTCTTCAGAAAAGAGAAGGCCTCCCTGAGGCAAGAGGCAAATAGGACGAGGCAAGACACATTAAGACATTATAAAAGCCATCATATTGAGGCTGGACAAGGCAACCCAGGAGGAAAAGAGACTCAAGAGAAGGTAAAAGGGTCAAATATATGCCCACTTCCACTGTTGGAAGTTTTACAAAAACACCAGGATAACACCTATGACATATATGTAGAGGAACTGGTAAGAACCATGCAGGCCCCTTACTTGTTTCCCTATCTGTGAACCCATGTGAGACTGGTTTAGTTGATTCAGTAAGTGATGTTCTCCCATGTTCTACAACCCCTCTGACTCTTACAGTTTTTCTTCCCTCTTCTGTGGGGAGGAGAGGAACATGATGGAGACCTCTAATTTAGATCCTCTCTTTACATAATGTCTGGCTATAGGGTCGTTGCACCCCATCCCCAACAGCTATCTGATGATAACTGGACATGGCAACAAACTATGATCACTGAGTATATCTGAGCATCATTAGAATCATTTCATTGATTTTTTAAAATATTTTTTTCAGTTGTGTTTGGTTTTACCTTAGATCTCTGGGTATCTTGTCCATCCACTTTTCAGTTTCTGGCCATCCAAGCGGTGTTGGGCCTAAGCTCCCTTCTTTGCAGTGGGCATCAAATCAAATCAGATATTGATTGACTATCATCAAGTTCTGTGTCACCACTGCGGTGCATCTTGTTGTCAGTACAGATTATAGGTAGAGGGTTTTATAAGTGGGTCGGTGTCCAGATTTCTTTTTCTGAAGCCTGCAGAATACCTGCTCATGTGAAAGAGACTAGAACTTTGGGGTGTTGGCTCAATGGAAGAATTGGTCCACCTTTTCTAACATTCAGTGAGTTGAATAGAAAACAGCCTTACATTTGGGGCCCTGCTAAAAGTTTTCAGAGAGCAACTTTCTGTCTTAGCATCAGCCTGGTTTGTTTAGGAATCTTCTCAACTAAACATCTCAACTAACAAGTCCACCATGAATGACCTTGTCCCACCATTGGAAGCCTTGTCTGGCTACAAAAGATATCCAGTTCAGACTCTGTATCCTCCATTATAAGGAGTCCTCACTAGTGCCAATCTCATGAATTCCAGGAAGATGCATTTTAATAGGTTTACTCACTACCCCAAAATGCTACTTAAATCCAACTGTCTCTCCCTCCACTCTTTCTCTGTCCATCCATTCCAACCTGATCTCTTCCACCTCTACCTGTTCCCAGTCTACTCTCAAAATGTATTGTCTTTCCCCTTCCCAGGGAGCTCCATCCTTCTCCCCATACTGACCCCTCTATACCCATCCTCTCTTGATCTATGAATTATAGCTTTATTATCATTTACTTAAAAACTAATATTCACTCAGAAGTCAATATATACAATATTTGTCTTTCTGGGCCTGGGTTACCTCACTCAGGATGATTTTCTTCGAGTTCCATCTATTTTCTTGCAAATTTCATGATGCCATTTTTTTTAACCATGAAGTAGTACTCCATTGTGTAAATGTATCACAGTTTCTTTATCCATTCTTCAATATAGAAGTATATAGCTTTTTGCAGTTTATGGCTATTATGAATAAAGTTGTTATAAACATAGTTTATAGTTGAGCAATAGTTGGACAGGTTGTCCTTATAGTAGGATGGATCATCCTTTGAGCATATACTAAAGAGTATTACTGTATCTTGAGGTAGACTGAGTTAGATTGAGGTAGTTTTCTGCGGAATGACCACATTGATTTCCACAGTGACTGTCCAAAATTTTTTTGACAGAGGTTTCAGTCCTGCCTAGTCCCACAGCCATTCAATCACAAATAAACCCATAGAGGCCTACATTAATTATAAACTGGTTGGCCTATAAGCTCAGGGTTCTTATTAATTAACTCTTATATCTTAAATTAACCCATAATTCTTGCCTGTTAGCCACATGGCTTGGTACCTTTTCTCAGTGAGACATTCTCATCTTGCTTTCTCTGGATCTGTGTGATGATGCAGACTAAACCTTTCCTCTTCCCAGAGTTCTCCTTAATTGTCTATCCTGCCTATACTTCCTGCCTGGCTAATGGCCAATCAGCATTTTATTAAACCAACACAAGTGACAGAGCCTTCCAGAGCATAGTACCATTGTCTCACAGTACTTCCTCCTTTTTTTTCTTTTCAAAATAATAACTCTGAATCTAATCTCTTTTGTTTAGCTTTCTCCCTGACCATCATCCATCACAACTTGTAACCGACACTCTAAACAAAGACAAACATCCATAAAATTTCACTCCCACCAGCAATGGAAGAGTGTTCCCCTATGATCAACATCTTTGCCTGCTTGATCTGTCACTGTGTTATTGATCTTAGTCATTTTGATAGGTATAAGAAGGAATCTCAAAGTTGTTTAGATTTGCAATTTCCCTGATAAGTAAAGTTGTTGATTATTTGTGGTGTTTCACAGCCATTTGAGAATTCACCATTCAGAATTCTCTGTTTAGAAATGTATACCCCACTTTGAGGGTATTGTTAGTTATTATTCATTTGATTTAATCACTATCTAAAAATATAATAATCACTGGATTACATATTGTAGAAAATAAATGTATTTGCCCTGGTTTATATCTTTGTTAGATAAACAGCATTTGAACAATTTTTCAGAGTATAAGATATAAAAATACATAATTTATTTAATAAAACAATATGTCACCTAAATGTTGAATTTAAGTTTCAGACTATGTAAAATAATCTAAGAAAAAGGACAATAAAGAGTTTGTTTATTTAAAAGATACATTTTATATAAAATTTTACATTGAAAACCTTGTACTTCCAATTCAATCATGTTTTTGAAAAAATTTAATCATGGCAGATTACCAGAGATAAGGAGATTAAACTTTTTTCCATTTTCAACTTTAATATAGAAAACTATATTAAAGTTTCTTCAGTGAGATTTACTTATACACTCACTACTCAAGAAAAAAAGTAATAATTGAGCACTAACTATCAATGTACACAGATTTCTATTTCACAGTAAGAACTATAGCCATTCTTCTATATGAGTATAACAGGTAATTCATTTTCCAAATTTGCTGTTGATTACAAAAACAAATTTGGAGACTAAACAGCTGGAATTGAAATGAAAAATAACCTATGTTCTGTAATAAAATATTCATTTAAGATTTATAGATTATGAAATCATTATGTATTTTACACAGAGTGAAAAATGATTACCAAGACAAAACTCTTTTAAAATGACTCATCTAGTGGCAAGTGTAATTTGCAAAAGAAATAAGAGACTTCTCAAGGCACAGTGGGAAGTCAAAGCTATTCATTAATTTGTAAAAAGGCAAGATGCTTTTAAACTCTGTGCTCAAAGTAAAACAATTTAGAGTCACAGATGAACCTGGCTTCTTCATTACACTACCTCTCTTATTTAATAAAACACTTATGGGAATCCATCACACACCTAAGGGATTCTCTTATAACAGCTTCAGAGACCTGAAACTAGAGTATGAAATGAAAATTTGAAAGCAGTAGAAATTAGCATCTTTTTTTACTTTTTCTTAAACTATTATTATATTTTTTCAAAACACAAATGACTATTATATTAAAAAAAGTACACATGCTTCTTAGTTTGGAACTGAGTGGATATACAGTCAGAGTAAATAGTGATTTGCTTATCATTTGTTGAAAATACAGTTGTTTGGTAGCTCTGAACTCTATATATGAAGCTATCCCATCATTACTTAGGAATTCTGAAATAGTTTCTGTGTTTTCCTGCTTTAGCAGATGAAGCCAGCTCAGGTTGAAACAGTATAACCTTACAAATTTTGATGTTATATTTAAAAAAATGTGTGTGCATTAATAATTCCCCCTTAATAGTAAGTGCTTAAATGGAATCATTTTTAATATCAAAGAAATAAAATAGGATTCTATTTCTGCTTCATGTACAGCAAAATGACAAAGGTTATGATTTCATCCATAACAGTAAGAATCAGTTTATTGAAATGTTATTATAAGTCAAGATGACAATCCTTAGGTTTTGAAAATACAGGATTCCTAAGCCCTGTACTAAATCATGTTGTTTTATGTAATTTTCTTTAAGATTTTATAAAAGAGGTGATACAAATAAAAATGAAAATTGAAGCAGCAACATTAAGTTTGGTAGCTATATTTAATGAGAAACACCAAAATTTTTTTTAATAAACTATTGCTGCCTATCACACAGTTCTCTACTTATATGATTTAAATATATGATGATTAAAGTCCTTAAGATTGAACCTCAAATTCTGCTGTAGTTATAAACATCTGTATCTTGCATCTTAATAGCAAGAGTGCTTGTCAGGAAGTAATTGTATTCAATATTAGTTATAATATTGAAATATAAATTTGTTTTCTGTATTTAAACAAGCAGCAGTTAAGATAGATGTTCAGATTCAGAAATGTGAATGTAATTTTTTATTGTTTCTTCAAATAGAACTGTCATATATGGTCAGTATAACTAGTTTTTTTAATAGAAAGAATTATCTCTTCAAACAATATAGAGACACAAGCAGTAGGGATATTTAAGCTAGAGAAGCCTACTATTAACAAATTAGTAGAAAAACCTACTATTAACAGGATTATACTAAATTCTTAT
>NC_022027.1:37815265-37833652 GCF_000317375.1 Microtus ochrogaster | reverse complement strand
TATATATCATATATACTGGTTCTGACCTTATTTGGCACATGTAAGAATCAAATGAAATACCTTATATAAAATTTTAAGCATATTATAGATATGTGAATAAGGTTTGGTTGGTAGAAATAAGTCATATCATTTTGAAAAAAACAATAATAGTGAGAAAAATGTTGAATAGATGAATATGGAACCTATAAGATCTTAAAAATGAATAATTTTCTAATGATGTAGAGAAATATAGCTATATCCCCCTTTCTTTTTATATATAAATTAAAGTTTAAAGATCATTCATTTTTGGATTATAAAGGGCATTCATTTTGAATTTAATCAGTCTTTCTAGTAACCCTGTGGAGGGTTTTTTATAATAATCTGTAAATATGGCATGTGATGTTTTCCTAACACTGCCCTACTCAAATATTTTATCTCATCTCCAAATCACTGTAACTTTTAGATATTTAGAAAACAAGATTGAACACTTTATATTTTTTTAAAACATTTAAAATTTTTTAACTGAGTTTTTAATTCCAAACAACAAAAATATATATTTTATTTAAGAAGAAAATTTAAAAACTGATGTAGAAGATGGCATGCGCCACATGGCAACGTGCAGCCTAACATTATAACATGAATTTGAAAAACATGGTTTGAAAGAACAAATCTTTTCTTTCATGGTAGTAAAGCAATTGGGACTTTGATAAATTATCATTTGAAGTTATTAGTTTTTTATTTAAATTTTCATGCCTGACCATATTAAAGGCATTTGTTAGTCTTTATAAATTAATTTTATTGAATGACTATGCTGTTTGATGAACTATCACCTCTCTTTATTAAAGATGTCTCTCCTGTTTGAATCTAATCCTTATTAATTTTGATGGTATTCATAGTTTTTCTTCTCTGGAAACAATGCAAAACCTCTTTCCCAAACATAACACACATCCTGGTTTACATTCTGAGGTCAACTGGTCTTTAAAATATGTAGGCTGGTTTAATTCAACAGTTTTTTTTTTCTACTCTCCAATGTCTATTCCCAGTCATTCTGCCTTTCTCATTAGTATTAAAAAAGTCAAGGTTAATAAAGCACCGTGTAATCTGTCCTTGGGAGACCTTTCTGTGTATTAAGAATATTTTTAAAAGTGTGATTATATAATCCTATAACTGATTGTCCTGTAAGGTTGTGTGATATACCTGTAATATGCTTTATGTTGTAATATGAAAAACCTGTTTAATTTCTTCTAGAGATATATGCTGGAGTATTCTCAGTCTTAATTTTCACAGGACTTCCCACAAAAACTTAATCTTCTAAAAAATATAAAAATGCAGAATGAACTATTTCCTAATTAAAGCAGTTGCCCATTGAAAGCTGAATATGAATCTATGGTATGGTACACATTCTTTTATTTTCCAAACTCTGCAAAGTGAAACATATCCACTTTCCAAATTTTCTTTGAGTACTTTTTGGGTTCCTTCTTGCACGTAATAGAATTTGGTTATACCAAGATTAAGTAATTTAATTAAGACATTTCCTTGTCTCGTTGCCAAATGATGAAAAAAATCTTTCTTCAACCCATTGAAGTTAACATAGTGTTTTCTAATGAAAACCTGAGGTTTCTAGCACATGTCCTAATAATAGCTGATCAGTTTCCCATTACGTTGTGCTAGAGGGCTTGGTAGACCAAAGATCTGATATATCTTATATACAGTTGAGCATCTGATATATCTTATATACAGTTGATGATTTTTATTTCTGATTACTTGCTGTAATTGATTAAATAACAAAGTTAATTTCAAAACATCTGGATCAAGTCCAGTGTTTTCAACATTTTAAACAACACTTTCTGCATACTGATAGTCAGTAACTATCTTAATTAAGTCTTCTATTGCTGTGAAAAGATACCATGGTGATGGGAACTCTTATAAAGTTAAATATTTATATAGTGGTATATTATTTGTGTTTTAATAAATATAGCTTGTCTGCAGATCAGTGAAAAGCAGCCCACACTAGTAAAATACAGGTGAGGTAATGGTTGCACACACCTTTAATTTCAGCAGCTACATTTGTTATCTTTAGAGGCCAGATGGTGGTGGTATACACATTTAATGCCAGCACTAGAGAGGAATATAAGATGGGAGGAGACAGCTCTAATGCTGTCAAACTGAGGATTTGTGGAAGAAGAAATGCCCTTGTTTTTTTCTGAGGTAAAGGTAAAGCCAGTGGCTGGCTGCTTCCTTTCTTCCTTTCTTTCTTTCTTTCTTTCTTTCTTTCTTTCTTTCTTTCTTTCTTTCTTTCTTTCTTTCTTTCTTTCTTTCTTTCTTTCTGAAATTCAGGTTGAACCCCAAATATCTATCTCTGGGTTTTTATTGTTTTGCTACACATTTATTTGGAATGGCTTGCTTGCAGTTTAAGAGGTTCAGCCCATTATCATCATGATGGGGAGCATGGCAGCACACAGGCAGACAAGATATCAAAGTACCTGAGATGTTTACATGTTGTAGTCAACAAAAAGTCAGTTAAGAATAGGACACTTCAAAGCCCAACCCCACTGTGACACATTTCCTCCAACAATGCAATTTCTACTCCAAGAAAGCCAGAACTCATGCTAGTGTCATTCTCAATGGTGGACAATTACATTAAAGTCACCACATTAACAATATTAAGAGATTCTGGAAAATCTGATACCATGAGAATAGCATATAATTCTGATTATTGAACTGAATTATAAGGGCTTTACTTACTTTTTCCTAACTTAATACCTCTCTTTCCTTATTTATTTGCCGCACTATAATAGGTAAGGACTCTAGAAATTGGTGTCCTCTTTATGATATGAGGAAGAATCCATTTAGTTTATTCTATGAACTGAAGTCTCTTGCTTTTAGGATATTTACTGGTAATTTCTCTCAAAACGTTAGTGCATGCTCCTGGCCAATGTTTATTTTTTTTTTTTGTCCAAAATAAGGCAGTTTCACCATTACTAAAAGGTACTAGAGTTTTTGCTGAGTCTTTTCCTGAAAATTGTTGAAGTCTCATTATTCATTTCAGAAACCATTCAGAAACATTTTTCTACATGGGTCTTTAATATTTTACTCTTTGTGTTAAAAATATCTGTTCTAGGACATTATTTTCTCTTTGCATAATAATTCCTTTGGGAGAAAGATAATGACTGCAATATAATCAAGCTCTTGATCTAACTGATTCACATATTCATCTTGCAATTTCTTTTCTACTAAAGCCAATTCTTTCTCAGCCTGAGTGATAACTGTTTTGGACTATTTAAGTTTTTATCATCTTATAAGATTTGAAGTAAATTATGGAACTCTTGAAAAGTTAATCCAATTGGCCCCATAGTCAGTTAATATTTCCCAGCAATTTTGGATATCATTAATATGTTGTGATTGTTATCTCCTGATTTGTACCTTCTTATTTTTTGGCAGGTGGACAATAGACTTTCTTTTTTTTTATTTAAAATACACTCCTGATTTGTCCTTTCTGAGATTTATTTTCTGTAAATCTATATTATATCTCAGGTAGATTTTGCAATATTTTGCAAATTTATTTGCTCCTGTACCAATTGTCCTTGTGGCTGTCATTTTTCTGATGTCAAAGGTCAGAGTTCCACCTACACATGTTTGGCAGTTAACCATTTTAAAGACAGGACTTTTGGTACCTTTGAAAGAACAACAGCTGTTGTGATCTGATCATGTACAACCTGAATAGTCTATGACTGTTCTTGATAATACCTTTCAGTATTTTTTCAGAAGCATTCTTTATTTTTTGTTTGTGTATAAAACAGGAGGAATGTTAATCTTTTTTTCCATTCCTGCAATGGTTGGGAGCAGTGAGACCCCAGATCCTGAATTTCTTGTAATCCCCTGATCTGAGTGCCTACAGCTGCTCTGAGTACAAGACCTTCAGGAGTTCCTGATGGCAGGAGAGTGGTTTCTGCTGGGTTTGGCTGGGGTGTGGCTATCTCTATACAATCTGCCCATGAACACAATAAACGGAGCATTCTTGGGGAATTCAAGGATGACTCCTGTCGCTGTCTCTCTGTCTGTGTGTGTCTGTGTATTTTAACCTCTAGCCCCCTTGCCCAAAGCTCAGGAATTGGCTGCCAGTGCACAGAGCACAGACACAGGGGAGCGGCAGCAACAAATTCTGTCTCCATAATTTCATCACTATATTAGTCAAATATGGCTCTAATTTTCCTATCTGTCCTTCTAGACCTGTACACTCAATTCATCTTGTATATTATTTTACCTGAGATAAAGTTCCAATCTCTATAAGCTGAATACTTACCTCCTGAAGAGACCAATCTGGATGTCATGATTTTGGTGAAATAAATGTTTTATCTCTTCCTATATCTAACAAATATTCAATTTCAAAGCCATTTGTTTGTATTGTTAGCTTGGTCTCTTATCTTTTGGAGCAGTTTTCCAAAATACTTATTTTATGGCATCTCTTCAAGCTTCTGTTTTATCTGCTGAAGCTGTTCTTTCCTAGAGCACATCCTGAGCACCACTGTTTTTAACAACAGGCATTAAGCCTCTTAACTGCTCTGTGGATGAGTTTATCCAATAATAACAAGGAATAATTGAACGAAATTTGATGTTAGAGGTGGAAAGATATCTAAGGCATTACTGATGGGCTACCTTGCCTGTCCCTTGCTGATTTGCCTTCATTAGTTCAATGAGAACCTTTGCCATACAGTTTGCACATTCAGAAGACTGTGCCCTTCTGATTAGCTCTAGAAAAAGCAGTGCTCCTAGGGATACATTGCCTATGATACCTTATCAGACAACATTGATTAAAATAATTAAAACATCTGAATTTTTATTTTTCTTTAAAATTTTAGAATTTAATTCTCTTATCAGAGTAGCATCATAAATGTGAAATTCAGTATCAGCTATGTTTCCAATTCATCCACTGATGCTGATCTTGCCTTTAAAGATCTAATAATTCTTTTGCACTCTAAATTAGAATTTTCAAAAAAACAATATTTGATTAATATTTTTCTGACTTCTAGATCTGACGTTATTCTATTTACAGCTGATGTCAATCTTTGTAAAACAGTGAGTGAAAGCTTCTTTGCACAATTTTAGTAAATGACTCAAAACTCTTTTCTGATTCTTCCACTTTCTCCCAAGCATTTAAGCTGCTAAATGACAATAGCACCAAGGTATGGTCATAAAATTCAAGCCATTTTTGCAATTCATCATGTTGTTCTCCACCTAGAAAGTGAACTTTGGATACATTATTACCTCTATTTTCTTCCACAATAGGAATGTAAATTATATAAATGTCAAGTTATGTGTATTTATAATGTATGTAAAATGTTTATTTATGCTATGTATTTGTAAAATTGAACATAGATAGGTATACTTTATTTGACATATACAAAATATATGCTTGAAGTATGCCATAGGATATAGAGGAATTAAGTTCAATGCTGCCTTTTAAGGAAGCCCTTTATTGTGGAAAATTCTGCAGTAGTATAAGTAGTAGCTTTGCTGCTTCAAGCAGTTTATAAAACAAATGATTGCACTAGAAGTGATTTAATGCAGTTGTAATAATGTCATGAAAAATGGCAGGTTCTATGGAATAGTTTTACTCAACCTTGAATACACTATAGAACAGACACTAATACTCAAATGAAGCACTTAGTAGTGTGAGACCCGGTGTACCTGTGACTGTAGGTGCTTCAGTTACACAACATCGATTTATATTGCAGCAAAGTGGGGCTGCAGACACTTGAAATGTCTAATTAAAATTATATATCAAGGAAAACATCACCTATTTTTTTTAACTCATTTTGTTTTCCACAGATGACAAAGATGAAACCAGAGTTGGAATTTTATATGCTTCCAGAAATAACACATTACTGACTTTCCAACAATGTTTTGCTTTCAACAGAAATTATTTTGTTTTTTCCCTTAACAAAAAATGAAAGCATCCTGTGAACGACTGACGGCAGCCACATCAATAGGAAATGAGACAAATCCTTAAAGACTTCGTGGCTTGACTAGAGTCTAAACCAGTAATGTCTTTTAAATCCAGGGTTTAGGAGTACCTACTAGCTGATCTTCCTATTCCACGATGCAGCTTGATATCAAGATCCATGCACTTTCTACAGGGTATAAGACTTCAGTTGGAAGGTCTGAAAATAACTTCACTTGAAATAGAAGTGGAAATGAAGAGAGAGAAAGAGAGAGAGAGAGAGAGAGAGAGAGAGAGAGAGAGAGAGAGAGAATCATACTTGCTGAAAATATCATGGTTATTTGCAGAGCTATAAATTGCAAAAGTTTTGTATGATTTCTACTTGCACAGTATGCCTTCAGGGAAATGTGCAAATAATGGCATGCTGCACTTTTGCTGTAAATTGGTAAATTTACATCACTTTAGTGAATCTTCCTTTCCTCTGTGTTCTTTTGGCAACAGTTTGAAGTTTGTAATATGTATTCCCGAGCTAAGAAGAAGAAATCCTCTTTTTCATGGAGATTATTTTTCTGTTAAAAACTGGATAAGTACTACAGATTGAACTGTTTGTATAATCTTATCAAGAATATATATACCTTATATACTATAATTGTGAAAAATAGTGATATATCATGAATGGAGAGATGATGATTGTTGTGGCAAATACTGTAAACCTTAAGGGATGGATAGGACCTTATGATGGCCATGTATAAGAGGACTCCACATGTAATAATAATGAAACACAAGCATAATATAAAATGATGCATAATATAACACAAATATACTTTATTTTTCACAGCCTATAATTCAGTTAGTTTGAGAATGTAGGAGTAGAAAAAAGGAAGAAAGAATTCAGGATAGCCAGAAGGGGTAAATGTATTCTCTTTTCTTTTCTTCTTTTTTTTCTTGAGATTACAACATAGTTACATTTATTTTTGACCTTTCCTCTTTATAATCCCTCCCATATCACCTTCATTGTTCTTTTTTCAAATTAATGGTCTCTTTATTTATTAATTATTGAATGCACAATGTACATACATTACATTCCATACAATGTTATTTGTATTTGTTTTAGGGCTGATGTTGGATATTGGATCTTGAATTGTCAAACTCTTTCCTGGGGAAGATGATTTCTCCTAGCCTTAGTAGTGGTTGTGATTCTTTGACTAGAATTAAGTCCCCCAGGGATTTTCCCCATCCACTTCGGCGTGTTTATAGATTGTATTTCTTTGATTCTTAAGATTTATAGAAATAAGTTATCCTAATGCTTCCACTATCAGGCATTACTTTTACTTTTATAAATGTGATTCAATTATACATTCCAAATATAATGGTTTATCCAAGATGTGAGGAAGATAGATTAGGGTTAAAAGCTACATTTTGCATTTGATTTTAAAATATGAATATAAGTTGCGATATTCGTTACATGTTTGTCATTTCATTCTGAGAACAATCTTAAAGTAGAAGTTCCAAATATATCAAGAAGTGTTATATAACTATTTTAAATCCAAATGCATTAATGTGTGAATGTGCTACTTAGAAATCATTCAACATATTTACTTGTTCCTTCTTTTTAATTTTTTTATTGAATTTGTTTTTCAACAATTTCATGCATGTGTGATTTGCAGTTTGATTTTTATAATTTTCCTCTTATTTAATTTTTAAAAATTTTTAAATTTTTCCTCTTAAAATTTCCACCGAATATGGGTGGCTGTGAAATTAATTTGGATCCTCTGTAAAGAGCAGCGTGTGTTCTAGCCTGCTAAGCCATCTCTAAAGACTATAGGTAGGTTAGAAATAGTAATCGATTACTTCATTAAAATATTATTCTTGCTTTTAATCATGAAAAAAGACCGTACTGAATAATTCTTGAATTTTTGTAAAAGCATGAGTTTCAAGATGGGTTAGAAAATAAAGGTCTGTTACTTTGTTTGGTGTGCCGCCGGTCACTGAAGCCAAAGTCCTTCCCTTTTCCTGAATCTAAAGGCCATAATTAAAAATCAGGTGACATTATTAAGTACAAAGAAAATTTATAACCAAAATTATACTCTCAAATTTATTTTTCTATTTAACACATCATGATACTTTGCATGCAAGATTATCCCATGTCTTCACCATTAACTTAGAAATGGTAATAAATGCAGTGGAGTTCAGCTAGATTAGTAGAGAATAAATTAGAATATACAATATGATATCAGAAGTTTTCATTCAGTCTATGGCCATAGCCTTCGTTAATATACACAATCATTTTCACAAACATATCATTTATAAACACAATAATAATAAATGCATATTCTGAAAATGTTTCTGGTGCATTTCATTTAAACTATGATTAAAGTCTGAAAGTACTTTAAGATCACTTTGTGAATATTTTTTGTCTTCTTTTAAAATATACAGGATATTTGGTTTGTTACTAGAAATAATATAAATTATATTTAATATATAGTGTCTTAATAGATTGGAGTTAAAAGCTACATTTTGCATTTGATTTTAAAATATGAATATAAGTTGCGATATTCGTTACTTGTTTGTCATTTCATTCTGAGAACAATCTTAAAGTAGAAGTTCCAAATATATCAAGAAGTGTTATATAACTATTTTGAATCCAAATGCATTAATGTGTGAATGTGTTACTTAGAAATCATTCAACATATTTACTTGTTCCTTCTTTTTAATTTTTTTATTGAATTTGTTCTTCAACATTTTCATGCATGTGTGATTTGCAGTTTGATTTTTATAACTTCCTCTTAAAATTTCCCTCTGTCCTCTGATCACAAGCCTCAAGACCCTTTCCTATGTTTGTGAGTTATTTTTGTTATTTCTAGGAGGCTAGTTTGTGTTATCCTGAATCATCTGTGTGATCAATGGTGGCAGCTTGTTGGCACCATTGCAAATTTCAAACAATGGTTATCCCCAAATACATCATCAGTATCCAATAGGCCAGTACAGAGAAGTATGGCCCCATGATCCCCTTCAACAGCCATACTTAACTGTGGATAAGCCCTATATTGGGTCCAATATAGGCAGATAGAGCTTCTGTGAGATCATTATGGTACTGGATGTGCTGTCTTCCGACTGATGTATCAGAGTTGACTCTAATCCTGATAGGAAAACCTACAGTTTATGGTCTCACTATTGGATGATTAGAAGAATCAGATTGGCTATACATTTCCCCAGAAGACACGATAAGAACACCAAATACAATCAAAGTTGAAGGTTACTAGGGAACTGTGCACATCGGCACTCAGCTAGAGAGAGGATGAAGCAGTGATTTCTGTGGCTTGAACTGGCTTTCCAAACCACAGGTCCCCAGATGACAGTATTAATGTCCCAGAGAAGGGAGCTACCTGGAGGGCAGTCAGTACTCTGCACTGATCCTAGCCCCCTGTATATTTTTATATCTTAACAGAGTTTAAGTTTAAAATTAACCCAGGTGCACACATGTGTGTGTAATTATCACTTAATGAAACCCAGATAGCCACAAGAATTAGCCTTATGCAATCACAATTCATCACTTTATTGGTCGTAGCAAATAGCATTTGGACATGTCATTATCTCCTAATGAGTGGAGTACCCTTTAATTAAGTTAGCACATTCAGTGACAGAAACAAGAATGATATGAGGAGCCTTCTATATCCTTGACATCCATTGTTGCTAAACTTTTTCATGCTCTAATTAAGCTTACTAAGTTATTTTCGTTCTCTTGCTTTGAGAGCTAATGTCAGACAGGTGGTGATCATGTCTATAATGGGGTCACATATGCACTAGCTAATGTGGGTGTCACCTCTGACAATCCCACTAATGGCTGCCATGAAAGCTGACTGCAGCATAGCTGTCCAGTACAGATCCATGCTCCCCTATGCAAAAGTATTTGAACAAGGTACACTTTGGAATCGTCCAGATATTTTTAAAAGTTGAACGTACACATATAAGAAATGAGGCAACAAGTTTGCCATAGTCAACATTAGTTTGTATTGCTTAATCAGTATTTCCAATGAAAAGCACAAAAGTGTACACATAAAATGAATAAAGATAAATGAGTTCCCATAAATGGGTCTTATTTTCTTCTAAATAAATTATTAAAATTATGTTCCTATGCAACTTTATTTAGAACAATATATTATTCTTTGTAGATTAGTTGTATTATTTTAGTCATGAGTATATAATCAGACATAGTTAGAACATTCTATAACTTCATCAAAATTTCATTTAGTCATGAGTAAAAACAGGCTTACCTCATAGCTCTTCCATAACTGAAATTTCTAATTAGTTCTGTGCTTATGTGACAAATTATCAGTCAGTTTTACTAACTTGCTCCTTAGGAACCATTTCCCTTAACAAAACAGTAAAGCATCATGAGTTTGGGCTTACTATTTACTTTCTCATTTTCTACTGTATTTCTGTTGATACCATTTAATTTTATAAGCATAATTCTACAATAGAATCATTATCTTCCATATGCTTTCAATGTATTCTCTGTTTGTATCTTTTTCACATTGTGTTTGCCAAATTTCCAATATAATTCTTGAAATATTAAACAGCTCTAGGTCTTGTTTTAATGTTTCCTTCAAGCTGCCTGTGAAAATTTTAATTTTGTTCACTAACTACATGGTAATAATAATAGTAGTAGCATCTGGCCACAGTTCCTGTTGGGTTCTCATCTCAACTGTAACATTTAATCATAACCTAATGCAAATTAGATATTTCTGTCCTGCTGAAACTCAAATATGAAAATTTTCTGAGGTAAGACATGTAATAACAAGAGATTCTTATATGTGACTTATATAATTCACGTTTTGCCGGGCAGTGGTGGTGCATGCCTTTAATCCCAGAACTTGGTAGGCAGTGGCAGGCAGATCTCTATGAGTTTGAGGTCAGCCTGGTCTACAGAGAGAGTGCCGGGACAGGCTCCAAAGCTACAGAGAAACCCTGTCTTGAAAAAAAAAAGCAAAAAAATCAAGACTTATTTAAAAGAATAATAATGCTATATGTAAAGCTTAGAAATGTTTTAATCTTATAAACATTAGAATCACATTTGATTTATTCTCAAACTAGTCTCTTAAATGCATAAATCTTCTCTTCGTATTCTATAAAATGACTTCTATATAAGCACTCCTGATCATTTTTCTCTGACTTTTTAGAGAATGACCCTTACATTTGAATCAAATGAAAATGGCATTTCTACTTCTATAATCTCTATTTAAATTTTAGGATGTGAGATATGACTGCTGTACTATAGCTTGAATTTTAAATACAAGGTGAAATTCAAAGAGAAACAGAACATAAAATTTGAAGGTCAGTGCTAGTCACTGGGATCTGATCAACCAGTTGAGATAATCTTGGTGTTGGATGGCCATGCGGCTGCTGCAAAGACCATACAGTCCTTGGTAGCCTGTACTGTCACATGGGGCCATCCAGACATCAGACCCAGGCTGCTGCCTAGGAACATATGGGTCCATGGCCCTGCACCAGTCTGGTCAGGGGTGATATCCATGGCTCCTGTTACCACCAAGGTCTCTGCTTATGCTTAGGGCCTGATCAGCCGCCAGAGACTGTGTTGTTATCTGACAGCCATGCTGCCGCTAGAGCCATAGGAAGCTGGATGACCTGTGCTGCTCTTGGGCCATAGTGATGTCGGTTCCCAAGCTGCTGCCAAGGGCCATGTCTGGGTTCATGATGTTGCTGCAGCTGGGTGTGTGTTGATGTCCATGGTCAGTGTTAGCCCAGGGGTCATAGGAACCCCACCGTGGAACTCCTAGGTTTGCATTGATACAACTTGTCCTTCATTAGTCCTTGGATAGCTGGCCACGCCCCTGACTGGATATTGCAGCAGCAGAGCTGGGTCTATCCTCCAGGAGAGAGCTGCCACCCTTTACACCCCTGCTCTCCAGAACGATGTTACAACACATCAACACAGGTAAGCCAATCATCTAGGCAACACATTAGAGCTGGGTGCACGTGAGGCAGCCCTGAAGGCAGAAAAGTGGAGTGGCACTTCATTTGCATATTAATAACTAAATCTTGATTGAAGGTCAGAAAAGTGAAACAGCCACACTGGTCAGCCTTACAGACCAGGTACCAATGACACATACCTTTAATCATTATAGCCCCAATGACACACACCATTAAGCCCAGAAGCCACAGTAGCATACATAGAAATCAGGTGGTAGAGGTTTACGCCCTTAATCCCATAACTAGAGAGGATTATCTAATAGGAAGAGACAGCTGTCAGTCTCAGTCTCATTCTGAGGATTCCTGGAGGCAGGCTCATCATTTTCCTACTGAGGTTGAGGTAAGAGCCAGTGGCTGGCTCCTTTGTTCTTCTGGTCTTTGGGTTGAACCCCAATTTCTGTCTCTGAGTTGTTAGTACGTGTGCTTCATGAGAGCACGTCTCATCCTGCCTCCCTCTTCTGCCATGTGATGGCATGGGGAAGAGAAATACGTTCTCCACCTCTGCCCTTTACTATATGTAGGAGGTGACAGAGCTGGCTCCAGAGGTCACAAGATTAAGAGAACAAATCCTATCCATCAGCAGTTGCAGCACACTGGAGATCAGATCTTTCATCCCCACCTAGACAGCACACTAGGCCTGATCATGTTTTTAGGTGCACAGGTGAGCTGGCCCTGAGGGCATGAGAGCCGAAGAGCTGAAATCCCTCTGACTTATACGCTCCCTACAACAATTGGGAGAGGGGGCCCCGGTGGTGTGGGTGCTGATGAGCAGGATCTGAGGACCTGAGAACAGGAGAACTGGCCCCATCCCTTGCTGCAGGCTGCAGTTGGTGAAGAAGCCCAGACAGTACAGGAGAGCTGCAACGAGGTGATGATGAGCGGAAGCTGTCAGACTACCAAACCCAGCTACCACCCAGGTCCAGAAACAGGGCTGCAAGTTATCCCATTCCAACATCCACCACATCTATGAACTGTTGGAGTGTGTGAGATGGACGGACCTACAGATCCAAAACTGCAGTCTCCAGGACACAGGACAAAACAGGATAACCAAGAGGAGGCCCAGCATTGCCCATTATGGATAGTGTAGCAGAAACCAGAGGCCCCAAAGCCTCTTGATTCACACCAATGACTCATAGCAAGGAACACTTACTAGTAAAGATGAATTTTACTAAAGAGTAGACCATGTTACTCACAGGGCCAAACTACAGCTTCCAATGACGAAAATTTCCTCAATTTTTTTTTGGGGGGGGGGTTGCTCGTTGTTGTTGTTGGTTTTTTTTTGTTTGTTTGTTTTGATAGGGAGCACTATTTTATGTTGAATCAAGGATAAAGGGAAGTAGAAAAACGGTTTCCATTTGTAGTAGTTTAGACAAAGAAGGATCTCAGATCCCAGTTTCAATTCTCTTCTTTTGTTCCTCTGCTTTCCATCTGACTGGACAGAGAGGAAATTTTGGCTTGGATGTAATAATATATGAGAAAAGAATAAAAGTTTAAAAAAAGAAAAAGAACAATTATATTAGTTCTGAGAGTGAAAAAAAATGAAAACAAAACTTAGATATCAATAAGGTCTGTGAGATAAATCTACCTTGTTTTGTAACTTCCGTCTTACAACTAATTCATGGATGATATATATTAGAAAAGGAATTTCTACTTCTAAGGAATCCAAATGAAGAAAACAAAATATTCAAACATTTCTAGTAAACTTTGATGAATCACTTTCATTCTGTAATCTCCATATGCCTAAGTACAGAATGTCTAAGGAAATGCAGTTAGTCATTGAGATTAATATTGACTTAGTGTAGTATGCATATTCTCTGTCTTAGAAACCAAAGTTGCTAGTGCATTATAGAACTTAAAATTGAACATCATCAGATGGAGATACATGCTAAAATTGAAGTACTCTAAATAACACCTTGTTGGAACCAAATATAATTTATCTGAACTATTTAAACACATACTGTATTTTGAAAGGGAACGTTTAGAATCTCTAATATACATAATATTTCATTAATACTTATTAAGCATTTTATTCCATAATGAGAAAAGTAATTGCTGGTACTTTTGAAGCCTGAGGTTTTAAGTTCATAAGACATAGTGGATTCAGGAATGGACATCAATATTATCACATGCAGCTTCGGTTTCGTGATCTATGTCTGTGACTTGCTAGGCTATTCGCATTTTCAGTAACTACTCTATTTCTTTAAAGGAAAGAATTTTATTACTTGTGTAGCATAGAGCTAGAGACTAGGGAGCACATTGCTTATGAATATACAAGTGACATGACTGATGATTTAAAACTCATCCAAGCTTGGAAATTTTTTATTTCAAGGAAAGATGCATGAGTCACTGAATTTAAATTTTGTAATATTTATATTTGTCTATCATACCTTATTGTCATTTTTCCTGTGAAACATAAAAGGAAATTCCATAATTCTTACTCTTCTATCTTTTAAATACACTGACAGAATTAATGATTATTTTATCATATTCAATAAATACAGAGCTACTGGGTTTATATTTCTATTACAATTTTGAATGCAAAAATTTATCACTATAAATTAGCATCAGAAATTAATCAAGCCTGGAAATATAGTTTAGTAGATAGAGTACTTGCTTGGTATGTCTTGTATTCAATTCTCTGTATCTCTGCATTGTACAGACTAGCCATGGGGTGTACATGCTTGCTATTCAATATATTATACTTGGGAGGTCAATGTATGAGGTTACAAAATTTAAAGTTATTGTTGGCTGTATTGTGAGTTTAAATTGACCCTAGACTAAATGACAACCTGTCCCCCCAAAAGTAAAAAAATAATAATAATAAACCAAATATTATTCACATTGGGTTCATGCCTTAACATCTAAATAAATGAATTAATGTAGGTGCGTACAGGGCCCCCCTCTGTGTGCTTGTGTGTATGTGTGTGTTTGTGTGTGGCTAAAACAAGGTGTCCTTCCAGGTTATACAGAAGCTCACTATGTAAAGTAATGGGCTGTTGAACTTCCTGGCAATCCTTCCATCATAGCCTACTTAGTAACATTCATAGTATTATAATCTTCTATAAATATTACCAGAGAAATTCGGTTATCAACTGTACACAGCTGGAAACCCTGAGAGCTACAAATGTGACCAGCCTGTAAGCCATATTGGTGCAATAGAGGCACAAACACCATGAAAGGACACAATTATCTTTTATATGTTTTATGACCTACTCCATGAGATGGACTCCACTTCTGACACTGTTAATGGTGCCAAGAACATAGGACTGGATAGGTCATAAGTCCTAGTTGAAAACCTACTACCATTATTCTACTATATGAACACAATACTAAAATGAATCCTAACATACATATTGTAACATCCACAGATCATTGCATCAATGAACCCTTGTCAGAGAAGTTTCTTACAGTAGATGGTAGTTAACACAGTCACTCACTACAGCGAAATGCGCTGACAGTGAAAGACCTTGGGGCACTCAGACCTAAGTCTGATGTTTTTTTTTCAAACCTTCTCCATCAAATTTAGGGCTCTATGTAGTAAAGAATGTGGAAATATTGTAAGAGTCAGAGGCAGTGGATGACTACAAAGAAATGGTGTATTTCAAACACATCAGGGCTGGTGCACATTTTCAACTCACAGACTATGACTACGTACACATGGTCTTCTGAAGTTCAAGCCAGCCACAGTATCAGAATCAAGAAGAAAAGCTAAGCACTTCAGGGAATGTCTTATATTAAGGAGTAGTTGACCAATCCAAAATGGTCAATTAATTCTAACCACCTGTAAAATCAAAACCAAAAATCAGATCACAATCTTCTAACCTACAGTGGAAATGAAAATGCACTGCCATTACAAAAAGGAGGAAGGAGGACATAATGGGAAAATACCTGATCAAAGCAAGATTAAAAAAAAAAACAAACGAACAAAAAAAAACCAGCAGGACAAACTTCTGTATCTCTATGTAGGATTTCAAAGGGTTTAGATGGCTCTATCTTTCTAATTTTGCTAAATGCAAAACACTAATCGTTCCTGGACTGGTTCCACATCTGGTCTTCAGGTCTCCTTAGGAGGTAGCACAAAACTCTAGAATCTCTAGTATCTTTCAGTCTCCATTGTTATCCAGACTTCTCATTAACAGCTTCCTGCTTTTTTTACACATTTTTTATTGACATTTATTGAGCGCTACATTTTTCTCTGCTGCCTTCCCTGCCTCTCCTCTAGGTACCCATTCTCCCAAGTTACTCAGGAGATCTTGTCTTTTTCTACTTTCTACTTCCCATATAGATTAGATCTATGCAAGTCTCTCTTAGTGTCCACGTTGTTTTCTAAGTTCTCTGGGATCATGGTTTATAGGCTGGCTTTCTTTGCTTTATGTTTAAAAACCACCTATGACTAAGTACATGTGATAAATTGTCTTTCTGTGTCTGGGTTACCTCACTCAAAATAATGTTTTCTAGCTCCATGCATTTTCCTGCAAAATTCAAGCTGTCGTTATTTTTTCTGGTGTGTAGTACTCCATTGTGTAAATGTACCACATTTTCCTTATCCATTCTTTGGTCGAGGAGCATTGATTGTGGCCATTCTTATGGGTATAAGATGGAATCTCAGAGTTTTGATTTGCATTCCTCTGATGACTAAAGATGTTGAACAATTCCTTTTCCTGCTTTTTTTCCTCAAACATTTTATTTTGTCTTTCTTTCTCCAGTTTGCTCATTTTCATTTTATATCTTTAATAAAGTGACACAGTCAATAATAGGCTATCTTAAAATCAGCTCTATTAATGCTTGTCATCTAAAACTTTTTAATTTAGCCTCAGACATAGTTTTTGGACAACAAATTATGTGCCAAACAAGCATAAAGATGTGTTTTACTACAAATTCTATTGGACTTCCCACAGGGCAGTATACCCTGCGCTCTCTTAGGACTGGAGGGGGAAAAGCGAGGGTGAGTGGGGGGGGCAGAATGGAAATGGGAGGAGAGGAAGAAGTGGAAAATTTGAATGGTATTATTTATAAATCAATAAAAACAAATAAAAAAAGATAGAAGAGCTAACTAGAAATATGCCTGATCCTTGGACCAAACAGGGTTATAATTGATATAGTTTTTGTAGTTTTTGATAATTGAGTTCTGGTCTACCAGAAAACCAAAGTACAATCTCCATTTATAGCAGAGGATCACTTTTTAAAAAATGCCCTGTGAGAAAAAAAAATGAGGAAATGTATTGCTTCTTTCTGAGTATTTTCATATAAAAATGAATACATATGTTTCTTTCTAAGACTTTCCCACCACACAAACTTAATGAAAGTTGGATCTGTGCTTTGAATTGACATCAATATCACCCTTTTAGTTATGTCTTATGTTTTGTTGACTGGCTATCTTTGATTTCTACTGTGGGACAGACAGTGATGAAAGCTGGGTGAGTCTAACTCTAGTTCTTCTGTTCTGGTGTACCTGTTTCTTTTCTATCAATCTATAGAATTACAGAGCTATTTAAAGCACAACAGATTCTGCAGCTAGGAGAGTTTTGATATTTAAAATTGCCTTTTAAAGAACATTTTATAAAACCATTTTATAAAACAATTCTTTGGGCAAAAGATAAACGTCTGAGCTGAGTAAAGTAAATGGTTTGTGATGAATCTTATGTATTGAGGCACTCAGTCAAATAAAAATCTCTTATTCCTCCAAAATTTTCAGTATAAAATGAAAAACATTCTCTCCAGCCTGTTCCTAACTCACACTCTCCCTTAATAACAACCATTAAATTTGAATTACTATTTCTTTCTTTGCATATATACCTTCCAACACTGAACTTGGCAAAGAATAGATACATAGATGAAAAACCTGTAATATGAAATAGTCTATAAATAACATATGGTTAAAATAACTCAATAATTTTCCACATTAATGGTATTCAAATTTTCAGTTCCTTATTAGGACACATGATGGGGTATTTCCCTTTGTAGTCAAACTTGTAGTCATGTAAGTTAGTTTTTCTAGACATAGAGAGAAATTTAGTTGGATATTCTTCAACACTTCAAAGACCTACAAAAATGACCTTTAAAGTATTTAAGGATTTAGACATCTCTAAACAGTGATACATGCCTGCTTCTGACAACACCAAAGTTGAGAGGAATCGATGGGGACTGAAGAAACTTGTTACGAAATTTGTCTTCAATGTGACAAGGCTAGTCATTTGGGGGAGACATTGCTCTTGTTTGTACTGTTGATGGTATGCTGTATGAACTGGACATGCTGAACCCACAGAAAAGTGACTGCTGAATTTTGCAAAAGACACAATGGTCGTTAAGTGTTCCTGATTCACAGAAGAGACTGAAAGGCATTCTATAAGACACAGAAGGAAGTGGTTGACAAACTGCTAATGTAGGTGAATCAGTCTTTTAAATTCCCTGCTTCATGGAAAAGTCTGCCTGATACTATATAATTGTAGGTTGAAGATAGATGCCCCAACATAGCA
>NC_022027.1:37803486-37814230 GCF_000317375.1 Microtus ochrogaster | reverse complement strand
ATTTAAAGCATACCTTATCTCATCTCTTAATGTTCTTAATGTTCATGGTCCATTCAAGAAGATTCTAAATTGGTATCCCCTTTAGGTAAAACTTAGGTTTATATTGTACAAGATTAGGTATATCAACTTACTGTGTTTTATAGGTAGTTTGTACATGTCTCTGAATTCTACAACTACTAAAACACTTTTATAACTAACAAAATTAACAAACCTAAAATTTATAGGTGAAATCACAAAAGATGCCATAAAATCCTGGAGTTTAAAAAATCCTCAGTAAAAAGAAAACGCTGAAAGGATTATCACTCTCGATTATATGACTGCTCCTGAAAGATCTACTTGGAAGACAGGAAACACATTTAACTTATTATGAAGTAAAAATACAAAATACAACAATTATGCATGTAAAATAATCTTATTTGTACCTCACAACTTTATGTATGTCTAGGTATCTGTATGAATATGATTCTATTATCTATCAGTATCAGTATTTCTAATTGTATCTTTAGCTATTTATATCTATACTATCCAGATAATAAAATATAATTTGACAAAAATTGTCCACAGATGAAAATTTTGTTTCTTTAGTAAAGGCTGACAAAGATTGTTTATCAGAACTGTCAAGTAGTTTAAATAATTTACAGACAAGATGAACTTATTTTCAGTTTTTAAGTGTTTACACTGATGTCAACATAATCCAAAGCAATCACATAAAAACTGTGCTGTGAAAATAATGTCAGATGCATCATTAAATGTGTTGATCAGCAACTTTGTGTGAACAAATAGAAGTATAAGTTTAAATCATGTAAATTTGGCTCCTTTTTGACAGAGAAGAGAAAGGGAGAGATGGGAGACAAAAAATAGATAGATGATAGATAGATAGGTAGATAGATAGATAGATAGATAGATAGATAGATAGATAGATAGATGCATACATACATACATAGATGATAGAGACAAATATATAAATAGATCTACTGATCTATTTACTAAACACTGGTAGTCCTCAGAAACAAACTAGAAAACATATCATAAATATCCAATTTGTATAAACATCTTGAAGAATATACAAAATATGAATATTATCTAAGGAGTTATTGATTTAGCAATCAAATCACCATGTGGAATTTTATACACAGGCTTACACTCTTACAGATTTATATCTTGGAATTATCATTAAAACCCACTGGCTTATAAATCCCCATATTTGCAACATTCTTTAACATTCTTATTTGAAAGGCAATGTATTATTTGCAATTCTATGTCAATATGCACTTTTTTCTAGAAGTAAATTTAAAACTATTTTAATAATGTTAATTTAGCGGCAAATGAATTTCAAATTTAGAGGAATTGTATTTATTTTTGCAATTATTAATTACAATTGTTCATACTTCATCCAAGACTTTAAAATCAAAATTGTTTCTTAATTTCAGATTCAGAGTATAAATGTTAGCTAAGTGTGACTGTGCTGTATAATTTTATGTAAACCTGACACAAACTAGTATCATCTGTGAAGAGGGAAACTCAGTTAAGAAAGTGAATCCATAATTTTGGGTTATACACAAGTCTGTAGAACATTTTCTTAATTATGGGTTAATGAGTGAGATCCAAGCAGTAATAATGGTCCCAACCTGGGCATAGGGTCTTGAACTGTATGAGACAGCAGTTTGATCAAGCCATGAAGAGCAACCTAGTAAGCAGCACTCCTCCATGTCCTCTGCATCAGTTCCTGCTTACAGATTCCTGCTTGTTTGAGTTTCTGTCTTAAATTCCTTTGATGATGAATGGCAATATGAAAGTAGAAATTAAAGAAACCATTTCCTACCCAACATACTTTTTGGTCATCACAGCAATAGAAAGTCTAGCTAAAAGAAAGACTATGAAAAATTTTGCATATATGAGAATTTCATGTCTTTCTTCCACTATTCTTTCATATTTAATATTAAAATAATATAATTCAAAGGATTATCTTATCCCATGAATTATGTTTTAATTTGGTATTTAAAATTTTTCTCCCATATCAGCCACATTTGAATATATTGTTGCATAGAAATGAAACCTTACTTAATTATGCATTTTTTCCCATTGGGCACAGAAAAATTTATTTGCTTATTTCATGACTAAGAAACAGTACAACATGCCTGAAGACTGATCATTTAAATAAAAATATGTCTAATTGGTTTTAATGATAAATTCTAAGCATTCTATGATTCTGTCTAGTATCCTCCCCTTTTAAAAATGATTTATAATATCAGCATTATCTTGAATCCTGATTTGGTGAGGGAACACTGCATGCAAAGGGAGAATTTGACTTCTGAATAATAAATAACCCAAGTTTATAGCCTTTTCATCTTCCCTACCCTTCCTCACCTCCATCTTCCAACTATGATAAACTTTGTGTCCTGGGATTGAACTCATGTCATCAGGTTTGAAGACAGGTAAATTTTAGAATTAAGTCATGTTGCCAGCCCATAATTTTTACATTATACAACTGAAATTGAAAGTAGTTTAACTAATGTGTGAATACAAAATATATAATTTTGCTTAAACATAATATTTTGGAAATTTTAGCTCTATATACATTTTGGAAGAATTTATATTTAGGGAATAGACAGTACTGCTAAATTAAAATAGTGTTTGGTGTATATAATAAATGAACAATTAACATGTGTTATGATAGAGCATAAGACGTTATATAAAATAAAATCATGAGCATTTTTATCACCAAAATTTTCTTTTATTTTCTTAATTAAGCCTCTCAGAATTAAAACAATTTTATGTTGACATTTACAATATTACTAATATGAGTAAAGCAGAAGTTTATAAACAGTAACTTTACATTTCAGGTTTATAGAATATAATTATTAAATTGTTCTTATAATAAGAATTTGTCAGGATATTTGGCTAGTGTCTAATATTACATAATTTAATTATAATATTATCCGCATCTAGACCATGTCTCTAATACTTGACAAGGTTTTAAAATATGAGACTGTTAATTCAGAAATGAATAACTAAAAGGAGCAATCATTCCATTCTGAAATGCTTTAAATAGAGATAGCATTCAAAAATAATGTGTCATAAAGGACAGACCCTCATGACAATTTCAAGAGCTATTGTTGATGTGATAGCACTGTTTATTCAACATTTTAACTAGCTCACAGATACTCATAGAACATCTTTCCTCTATACATTACAAAATTGTGGGAAAAATAAGATAGAATATTCACAGTAGTGAAAGATATCATTAGGTGTAATGTAACTGAATATAACACATCCATTCTTCATTTCTGTTATAATATAGTAAGATATGGATACTGTCCTAGTTGCCTTTAGCTGGTAATTTCATACAGAAAAGAGCCAAATGAGAGAATATTAATCAAGAAATTTTACTTTGATCAGATTGGCCTTTAGAAATGCCTGTGAATGCTGATTGAGATAAGAGAAGCAGTTCAGTGAGCAGAGTTCCACCTCTAGCCAGTTGGGCCCTCTGCTGTATAACAAGCAAGCAGTATTCTTCCATTGGCACCGCTGTGAGCTCCAGCCTAAGTCCCTGCCCTGATTTTTCTCAATAATGGATTATGACTTGAAAGCATAGGCCAAGTAAACCCTTTTCTCCCCAAAGTGCTTTTTCCAAAAAATATTTAATTACAATGTTAGAAATCAAAATTAAAAAGATTCTTTCTTTGTGTTACAATTTGTAAATTGTATACATGTACACATTATTAATGAATAATGCAAATTATAATCTTTAAAAATAAACCTGAAGATATAAAATGGAATTTATTAAGTCCATAAAAATAACAATAAAGAACATTAAATAAAGTTTTGCTGAATATTTTGTCTTTTGTCTGTTTTCAGTTTTTTTTTTTCAAATAAAGAACGGTAGGTTAGTGTGTAAAGTTATTGTTATTGAATCATTAAGGTAAGTTGTGTTCCACAATAACCCCACAAAGGTTGTGACTAGAATGCCTGTAATTCCAGCACTGTGTTTGAGATGCTTCAATACGGGTATATACATAATTTGCTAGGAAAAGAAGTAAACAAGACACATAAATTACACATCATAATTTGATATTATATAAACCATAATATTTAGTTACTGTTCATTTGAATCCTGAAGTATTCAAAATATTTAATAAACTTGGTGTGTGCTTTTTCATAGACATCTTTTATAGTAGAAAGAATAAACAAAATACTTAATATCTCTGATACATAGGAAAAAAATTAAAGACAGATTTTTTTCTCAAATAATTGTGTTAAAATAAACTTCATTTTGAACAGAGACAATTAAACATACCTTTAATAATTTCATTAATAATGTAAACTGGCTCTTGCTCATACATGTCCTGTTACATCATTAAATATTATTGAGTTAGGTCCTGACATTTTACCCCGAATTATGTATCTGGCATTTAAGTGTTCAGTTCTAAATGTTAAGGATGTCAATTATATAAGCATCCATCTTTTTCACTATGGCCTCCCATCAAACATTAATGGTAAAAGTGTTAATTCATTTCAAGTAGTCTCAACTATGTGAACTGGAAAGGTTGGTACTGTACAAGTATTCTGTCATCCTCTGGAAAGTAATTACTCTCAAAAACACCTCTATAAATGCAACTCACTCCTACAGGCATTTTAAATTATATGCCATTAAAACGTAATGTTTTTTTTTCAAATGACAAGGTCATGCTAACATCCAAAACTACATTCTATTTTTATTTGAGATGTACACACTCCAATAAAAATGTAACAGCATACACTCCAAACTAGAAAGTGTAAGTTGTGCTACATTGAGTGGTAGGTAGTAATCAAGGTAAATTATTATTTACCTATCCATAAATAAATGGTATCTTGTCATTCCCTGTGCAAATATGGTCTGCTTGTGAAACTAGGTTACTGCCCATCCTTCTTAATTTAAGATAGAAATTTATTCAAAGGCTGAAAGTTGCTGTTTCTTTCCCACCTTTTCCTTCCTCTATAAATTTGCCTGGTTGTCAATAAGGCTTTTTAAATTAAAAAAAAAATGAAATTACATGAAATTTCACTTTTAACTGAGTAGAACCAGATGAACTTATAAATATAGCAATTGGAATGAAAGATTAATCCTGAAATGCAAAGAGAATTAAGGAAAAAAATCAGCTAACTGTAGAAGCAATAGTTCTTCTTTCTTAATAATCTAAGAAATTACGGGGAAAATATGCTTTCTAAAATGGCATGACAGTAGGGATATTTACCTTAAACAGCATTCATTTTATTAAAATTTTTGTGATGATTACTTATGATTGTCGCTTAGTAAGAACATACCTCTGAGTGTGCCTGTGGATATTTGAGACGTTCCTATAGGTTATAAATTGAAAAGTCATGTAAATAAATGTTAAATATTATATTTATACGGGGATTGAAAACTAAATATGCTAAAACATGATTCAGACATATTGATATATTACTTTTCATTCATAAATCAGTTTCTAAAACCTAAGAACCACATGGTTTATCACAGCAATGGCCCCATATTTTTGTACTTATTTATCATTTACTTTTAGGATTAATGCAATGAACTATCTTATAAAAGGAACATAAGGAAGGAAGCATTTCTTTGGCTCAGAGTTTGAAGAAACCTTGCATCATGAGAAAAAAGTCATGTGAGGCTCCTGGTTACACTGGACATATTATATTAGCACTGTGGAAGCAGGTTAAGATAAATGCTGGCTCTCAGTTATTTTCACCTCTTCAGATTAAGACTCCCGTTATGGGATAGTGTTGCCTACATGCAGCATAAACCTTCCTTCTTTATTTAAAGGCTTCGAAAATATCAACATAAGTACACTAGGAGATATGCCTCCATGATCATTGAAAAATTCAGTCAAATAAAAAACAATTTTATTTGACAACATGTACATTTACTCTTAGTACTTGAAAGATATGCGTAAAACTGTCTTTACATTATAGAAAACTTGGTACTACAGTTTCTATATACCATTTTAGATGCCAGTTGTATACTGTTGTGTTGGTAGCTAAATATGCTGCCTTCTCATAGATAAGTATTTTTTTGGAGTTAAGTTTTCACTGGTTTTGGAACTGCTGTTGTGAAGGCTTTAATTTCCTGCAACTGACTTATAAACACAATGTGAAATATCCACTGATATATATTCAGTGCAAATTGTAAAGAAATTTACAGGTAAATTTAGTTTTGGTTTTAGTCATTTCTAGAGAGAGAAATAAAGATGGAAAATGGTAAACATATGTTTTACTATCGTAAGAAAATGTGGTTCTCAAAATGTTATCATTAATTGAGTTAAAACATAGATGAGAAACATATTTTCAAGACTTCAAGTTACAAATATTTTATAACAAAAACATCACAAAGCAAAAGCTAGTGAAATTGATTAAAAAATATAGACAGAAAACTTATATCACCTTTCTAAAGTATCTGATAAAATTATGATGTCCTACTCAATGTAATTATCTGTCAGAGAAGGAAAATTATTCATAAAATAAGATTTTCTTACATAACATGAGAATATCTTTTTAAATGCAAAGAACAATAGCTCAATCATATTTTATTATTTTTTTCAAAATTTTCTAATTCCTTAATTAGTCACTTTATTAAAGTACTCTATAAATATTACCAAATAAAACACTAATAATTGGCACAGGGTCATTTTGAGAAATTATTGTTAGGATTAAGTAAGTGAATGTAGTCTTTTAGAAGAAAAATCAATCATGTATTAATTATGTACATTTAAGCCACTTCAATTTCTCACTCATTATCATTTCTAATTACCATGATCTATGAAGGATGTTGTAAATTATAGCATGGATTTACAAAATTAGGTAATGGTTGTTTCTGTGCTTATAATGCCAATTAAACTATCCACGGAAATGAATTCCTTCTTTAGCTGGTATCGTCATCATCATTATCATCATTATAATTTAGTCTTATTAATCGTGAAGGCTTTGATATTAGTAAATAGTGATGTCAGTAATGCAATAACAACTAGTGAATTTTAAGGAGAACAGGTAGGTGCAATCAATATTCTTACACAGCTGTTACATCTATGATACACATCTGTAAGTAAACTGCCCCCCCATTTTCTCAGACCCAAATAATCACGCAAAATCTTTATTAATTATAACGCAGTTTGGTTGATGGCTCAATGGCATTTCTAGCTAATTCTTATATCATGAATTAACCCATTTCTATTAACCCATGAAACACCATGAGGTTGTGGCCTACTGGTGAGGTTCCAGCATCTTTCTTTATCGGCAGTTACACGGCAAATTTCTGGCTGTACCTACCCTTCTCTGTTTCTCTGTTCACATTTTACAGACCAAATAGTTTCTTTATTAACCAATTATAATAAAACATATTCATAGCATATAGAGGAGAATCCTATATTATCTCACTTTTACTGTCTAAATGAAAAAGAAGATTTTAACTTTAACATAGTTAAATTCCATGTAACAAAGCAATTATCAAGCAAGAATTACAGTTACAGAAATTATTTGTGAGTCTAAAGTTTCACAATTTAGTTTCCTTTTATCATAACCAAGGAAAACAATATCAGCCCCAGAAGTAAATAATATTACCTAAGTACACAGGAAGTGCATTGCAAGCAACTGCCAAAACTGGAATTGACAGGGTCCTCTCATTGCCTGGATAGTCACACAAAGTTCTTATGTAACACTGGGGCATCCATATTCATCCTATAGGACCAAAGTTACTGACAGATTTTCCATGAAGCAGAAAATTTGAAAGACTGTTTCACCTATTGGCAGCCTGTGAGCCACTTTCTTCTGTGTCCTGTAGAATGTCTGGCAGTTTCATCTGTGAAGCAGGAACACTGAGGACCATTCCATCTTTTGTATAGTTCAGCAGTCACTTTTCTGTGGATCTTGCATGTCCAATACATAAAGCATACCATTAAGCAGTCCAGGCAAGAGCAATTTCTTGCTCAAATGGCTAAACTTGCCACATTGAAGGAGAATCCCACAATGAGTTTCTTTGACACCCATCAATCTCTCTGAGGTAACTGGTATTGCCAGAAGCAGACATGCCTCACTGTTGAGAAAAGCCTAAGTTCTTAAAACATTTTAAATACCATATTCCATACATTTCAGAAGTGTTTAAGAATATCTTTCTAACTAAAATTTATCTCTGTATATCTAGAAAACTAGCTACATGACTAAAAATTTGACCAGTATAAATGACTATTATTCTGTAATTTTGATTACACATTGCATTTTTAAATGAGATGCACAAACACAATAACTTGAACAAAAGTTTAATACATATAAACAGTATAGCAGAATTTACCTTAAATCTGTATCAATAGACCAAGATCTACACCATCAAATGTTTCTCTGCAGTCAAGAAATTCAAACAAAATACAATAATATAAATAATCCACACTCTGTATTTTCCACCCTTATCTGTCTTTTTCATATTAATTTTAATGTCTCTTAAAAACATTTCTTTTTATAACTGTCTATACTTTTTCATCTTTTCTCTTGTAAATCTACATACCTTTTTAAAACCTGTTGTGTTTCGTTTAGAGGTCTTTTATGTTTAAATCAGTCCTATTGTGGATCTAAAATTCTTTCTGATCAGGAGCATTTTTAAAAATGGTAAGCAGTGTGGACACAGCAGCCCTGGATTCTGGCTCCATCCTCCCCAGTCTTTCAATATGGTGGAGGTACATTTATAGCCAGCTCTAGGATTTCCACAGTAGGAGTAATGCTCATATTGATTCAGAGAAGCACTGTGCAGAACAGTAAACCGTGGTGTGTGTGTGTGTGTGTGTGTGTGTGTGTGTGTGTGTGTGTGTAATCTGAGTAAAAGCTAAATCTGCTATGCAGCACGTTGTGTGGTATGGAAATGCCTCTGTTCATGGCAGTGGGAATCCCCCATGCTCTCCTTCTTGCGCATGCCTAGCAGTTCTGATTCTGTGGCTTAATCCAGGTAGGCGCGCTGAGCCACATGCACACTCTCTGCTAGGTTTCTTCGGACTTCAAGTGAGTACACAAGCACCAGGACCCTAAGTAAGTGTTAAGCTGCACAGGATAGTCCCAAACAGTTGGGCACTATTTTTGCAATGATCCACTGTAAAATTTTCTTCATAAAAGAATGGTCCCATTCATAACATACAATAAATAACTGTCTAATTACAATTAACACCCACTCGTTAGGTAGGTCTTTAGTCTTGGTACTATAAATCTACCCAAATTTGACTAACTAGTGAGTCCATGGAATCTAGATGACAAGCTATTACTGCACTTTCCTAAGCTAGCAAATTTCTTTTTTTATAATTTTTAATTAATTTTTTTCAAATTTCATATTATATTCAGACCACAGTTTCTCTCCCACTCCTTTTGTCATACAAACACACTTCTCTCTCTGCCCATTTCCCCATACACTCCTCCCAAAATGTAAGAGCTCCCATCAAGAGTAAACAAAGCCTGGATAATTAAATTGGACAAGGACCAAACCCATCCTTCCTGCATTAAGGCTGAGCATGGCACCCACCATAGAAAATGAGCTCCAACCAGATAAGTCATGCACCAGGGATAGATCCTAGTCCTCTGCCAGTTGCCAGTCAGATAGTCCAAGTTTCACTATTGTCTCCCATATATGGAGGACCTAGCTTGGTACCATGGAGGCTCCACAGCTGTCGCTCTAGAGTTCATGAGTTTCCATGAGCTTAGTTCAGCTGTCTCTATAGATTTCCCAGTCATGATCTTAACCTCCATTGCTCATATATTCCCTCCCTGCTCTCTTGCAGGCAAACAGATGGAACTATAAAAAAAAAATCCTGACTGAGATAACCCAGTCTCAAAAAGACAAACATGGTATGTAGTCACTCATAAATAGATGTTAGATATAAAGAATAACCAGATTACCATCCATAAATTCAGAGAAGCAAGGTAACAAGGAAGACCCTTAAAGGGACACATGCATCACTCTGGGAAAGGAAATGAGATGATATCTCTTGGGTAAAGTGTGGCAAAGGGGAGTGGTGGGGGGGGGGTATAGAAGATGAGAACATGAGGAAATGAAATGGTTAAGGGAAGAAGAACAGAGTAGGAGAATAATGAAAGAAAGATCTTGATAGAGACAGTCACTATGTGGTTAGAGAGAAATCTGGTTGTATGTGGAAACTGCTAATTATTTCTCTGCCACCCAGACCTGAATAATCACACAAAAACTTTATTAATTATAACACTGTTTGACTTAGGTCTGGGGAATAAAGGAACAGCCTCCATCTACATAATGGTGCCCAACATCTGGGGCATGGATCCACATAAGTCCTAAAAGAAAAACTTAAGGAAAAAAAGAGGGCTTTTAAACCGACAAAAACAGGAGTCAAGTGCAGTTTCTTGGTATCCACATTTTTTTTTTCCAGATAGGCTCTGTTTGCTGGCAGCAGGGAGAGAAACAGCTTCTTTAAGAGCCAGCTTCCTGGTTCATGCTGGGAGCACAAACTTCTCTGCCTCTTTCTGAAGGTCCTGCTACAAAGCACTTAGGATATGAGCAGAGTGATGCAAGTTGTTTAATGGCCACATAGACCTGCTGCATCGCTGGAGCTGGGGAAATGAGCATTACTCAAGGAGGAAGTGAATAAACCTCTGCCATGTTGGATGTGGCAAAGCCATCAGGCAGGGCTGCAGAATTGGTCCTAGCCATGTCTGCTTAGCATTTAGAAGAAAAAAGTCCCTCCAGGTCAGAAAATGAATATAGATAGGC
>NC_022027.1:37780932-37803386 GCF_000317375.1 Microtus ochrogaster | reverse complement strand
CACCCCTCGTGGTCCCGACTTCTTTGCTCATGTTCTCCCTCCTTCTGCTCCTCATTGGGACCTTGAGAGCTCAGTCCAGTGCTCCAGTGTGGGTAAGAAGGATCTTGATAGAGACAGTCACTATGTGGTTAGAGAGAAATCTGGTTGTATGTGGAAACTGCTAATTATTTCTCTGCCACCCAGACCTGAAAAATCACACAAAAACTTTATTAATTATAACACAGTTTGACTTAGGTCTGGGGAATAAAGGAACAGCCTCTATCTACATAATGGTGTCCAACATCTGGGACATGGATCCACATAAGTCCTAAAAGAAAAACTTAAGGAAAAAAAGAGGGCTTTTAGACCCACAAAAACAGGAGTCAAGTGCAGTTTCTTGGTATCCACATTTTTTTTTTTTTTCAGATAGGCTCTGTTTGCTGGCAGCAGGGAGAGAAACAGCTTCTTTAAGAGCCAGCTTCCTGGTTCATGCTGGAAGCACAAACTTCTCTGCCTCTTTCAGAAGGTCCTGCTACAAAGCACTTAGGATATGAGCAGAGTGATGCAAGTTGTTTAATGGCCACATAGACCTGCTGCATCGCTGGAGCTGGGGAAATGAGCATTACTCAAGGAGGAAGTGAATAAACCTCTGCCATGTTGGATGTGGCAAAGCCATCAGGCAGGGCTGCAGAATTGGTCCTAGCCATGTCTGCTTAGCATTTAGAAGAAAAAAGTCCCTCCAGGTCAGAAAATGAATATAGATAGGCAAAAAAAAAAAAATGCAGACAGAAATAAACCTCTGAATGGTTCATATTGTGTTTACAAAGTGTACATATGCTTGGGAGAGAAGAAAAGAAGTGTAAGTAAGAGTACAGACAGTGGTGGATTAAAGGAATAAAGCTAAATAAATATTGAAAAGTAATAAAGTTATAAAAGTAAGCCATATAAAGATGGAATATACACAGAGAGTCTGGATTATATACATATATTATTGTGTTTTCTTTGAATTTTTATTGTGAATTAGCTAAGCACAGAGAGACATTTTATTGTTCATGCTGCCTAGTTAAGCCAACATAAAGATATCTTATCTTCAAATTTTGAGTCTGACAATATGTTGCCTTGGAAACGAGATTCTGATTTGGTTTCCACAGAAGACAAGAACCTGTGGATTCCTTCTAGACTAATGTAGTTTTATGGAACAAAACCTCCTGAAAGATCTACACAAACTCTAAAAATACTTCATCCAATGAACAGCAAGAAGCAGTTTAGAGAAAACTGAACCTAAATTTCAAACATGATTGTTTATAATTGTTTGTTTTCACTTAGGGGGTTGATCATAAGTGATTAATGGTCATAGTCAATTTCTATAAAAAATGATAAGGAGCATATGATGTAAATATGAATACTTTGAATTGGTATGCAAATTTAAGGTAATTTTTGTTAGACTGTGTGTATATATATATATATATGTATATATATATACTTTTGTTTAAGGTATTATGTTTATACAGCTCATTTAAAAATGTAATGTATAATTTAAAATTATGGATTAATAGAAAGTTATTTATAATAGTCAAACATGTAGTCATGTTAGTTAGGTCTTCTAGATATACAGAGATATATTTCAGTTAGATAATCTTCAACACTTCAAAGACATGCAGAATATGGCATATAAAATGTTTTAAGAACTTAGTCTTTTTTGACGTGAGACACGATCACTCCTGGCAACACTGATCTATTTCTGAGAGGATGTTGGGCTGGAAGAAAGAAGGCGGAGTCAATGAGAAGCCTTATAGCCCTGCCAGAGACAGGTGCTGGAACTTTACCCAGTATGCCACAGCCTGATGGCGATACACAGATTAATGGAAATGGGTTGATTTAAGCTATGAGTTATCCAGAAATACACTTAAGTGATTGGCCAAACAGTATCCTTAATAATATGCTTTCTGCATGATTATTTCGGGGCTGACCAGATGGGAACAAACAAGTGGCCTCCTACAACAATAAATTAGATATGAAACTTTCCATCTGAAAATAGACTAAATAATGTCAGTGTAATTCTTCTTTGATGCCTGTTTTGAGATATGTAATTTTACTATGTTAAAGTTAAAATATTTCATTTTAGGGGCTGGAGAGATGATTCAGTGGTTAGAGCATTGCCTGCTCTTCCAAGGGTCCTGAGTTCAATTCCCAGTGACCACATGGTGGCTCACAACCATCTGTAAAGAGGTCTGGCGCCCTCTTCTGGCCTTCAGCCATACAGACAGAATGTTGTATACATAATAAATAAATAAATAAATATTTAAAAAAATATTTCATTTTATTTAAACATAAAAAGGGAGATGGAAATTGATTCTTCTCTGTGTACTGTGAATATGTTTTATTACCATTGGTAAAATGTCAAGAACAACTAATTATTGGGAGGCTCAGTTTCAATTGATACAACCTTTGTACCTAAGGCTCAAAGAATATCATGGCAGAAGGGACAGAAAGATTGTAAGAGCCAGAGGACTATGATGTTTCCTGTTTTATTGTGTCTTCTGGTTAGGACAGGAAAATGCACCCAGGAATTATTTAAGGTAGCCTTAAACGAACTAAAAAATGCCATCATCAGTTGACATTTCAACATTAGTAAGGGGAAATCTCAAAAGATTTTGTGCCTATATTGGGGAAAAAAAACTCACTACTAATGAGTATTGAAGAAGAAAAAAAAATGAATTCACAGGGATTAGCACCTGGATTCAACATCTAGCACCAAGTGGCCTGCCCTAAAACATACACCAAGTGCAACACTAAATGGTACAAGAAAAAGATATTATTAAATTACTAATATATGTATAAATTTCACAGTATAGATGTGCCTAAAAAGAATAACTATTCAATAAGTAGTAATTATTAGTTGCTATCTAGAAATGAATTAATAGTTTGGAAAAATAGAGTTTAAGATTTCTTAATTTTTCTTTTGATTGATATAATTAATTTTAAAACAATGCTGATAACCAAGAACTTTCTTGGCAGAATTAGATACATATATACACCTATATTCATGTTCATCTACACATAACCATATGAATGAATACATATGCCACAATCCCTAGAACATGCTACATACACAAGGCAACACACACACATATAGCCCTCTACTTTTACACAAATTTAAAGGAAAATTGTGTGGAGAAATTGACTAAAGATTTTCTGTATATGGGTTCAATAAGTATTGCTCTATGGTTTAATTGTAAGGATAATTTTATATGAAGCAAAATACTTCGGTTTTTTTCATGAACTAGTGATATTTTCGTTAGTGTCAATAAAGATTTTTTTGAAACTGGCATATTATGAATGATGTAAATATAGCAAAAGTTTTCTTTTAACAATGTTACATAAGAGATTAACAATGTGTCTTTAAGAATTCCTTTTCCTATTAGAAAATGTGCAGAATAGCATATTTTGCAAAGTTGTAAATTTGCACATTATTAATGCCGAGACTATGACAACTTTTGAATATGAAGATAAATAACCATAACTGCTGGGACATTAATATACATCAGACATTCCAACAATGCTTCTAGCTAAAACATGATTAATCTTACACATATGGATGATGTTTAAAGCAGAAGCATTATTGAAATTAATCTTGTCTTGTGGGATAATACAGTGAATGCTGCTGTGTTTCAGATTTTGCAACATATTCTGTACCTTCCCTATGCATAATTTAAAAGTATTTTTATACACTAGTCACATTTCTGAATCAAAAGATTATATTTTTATAATACTTGGTTGTGTAAATATTCATGTGAATTAAAGGATTATATGACAGACTAAATAATGGTATAGTATAGCAAAACAACTTGCCATATTTTCATTCTGAATGTAGAAATTTTTGTATTGAGAAAGGTACCTGGTGAACTCAAAGCTTCAAAGCATAACGTAACTTACATATACATTTATAAGAAGCTTTATGAATACAAATTCTCTTTTATTTACTTGTAATTTTTTCTTATTATGAATTTATTATTGTGCATATTAGAAAAAAATCAAGTACATAAAATTGCCAATAAACATGTTTTCTCTAATAAAGCACTTGTTTCTTAGACGGTTAAACTATAAAAGGTGTTTTCAATAATTTTTAGATGAATGTTTCATGTGTTATTTGCTTTTAGATAAAATTTAAAGCATCCAAATATGTATTTTGTATATCTTAATTCATAAGTAAATATGTCCTTTTGTGTTATTTTATAATATTCTAACAAATATAATTTAAACAATAAATGAGAGAATATTAACATTGGTGCAATGTAGTTATTATATAAAAATCTTGCAGTTAGCAGAATCAAAAGAGAAACAAATTAATAGGACTTTTGCTTAACAATATATTTTCTTTGAACTCATCCAACATGAGATACTCTTCCTAGAAATAAAGGCAAAGATTAGAAGAAAGTACTGTTACATTACATATTTTATAATGAATAACTTGGAAATATTGTGCTTTAAATACTGTGTGAAAATAGTTACAATAACATTGAAAAATGAAAAATCCACATAAGACATATCATACACATACACATATATATAAGAACATAAACATATGAAATACAGAGTGACATTAAAATGGTAAACTTTATCTTTAATAAATGGTGGTGGCATAAATGGTTGTCAACATGAAGAAGATTGGAAATAGATCCATATCTATGAACTTGCAAAAAAACTCAAGTCCAGATGAATCAAGGACCTAAATATAAATCCAGTTGAACCTGATAGAAAAGAAAGTGGGAAGTAGCCTTGAATACATTAGCACAGTGGACTACTCCCTAAAAAATAACACTAGGACCACAAACTCTAAGAGTGACAATCAATAAATGAGACCTTCTGAAATTGAAAAGTTTCTATAAAGAAAATGACATGGTAAAAGAAACAAGACAACTGCTTACAGAATGGGAAGAGAGCTTTACTAACCCAACATCTGGCAGAGGGTTGATCTCCAAAATATATAAAAATCTCAAGAAACTAGACATCAAAAATACAAAATAGTGTAATTAAAATTAGGTTACAGAGCTAAAAACAGATAGTTCTTAGCATAAGAATCTGAAATGGTCAAAAGACATTTAAGGAGTTGCTCAGCATCTTTAATCATCAGTCACATGCAAATCAAAACAACTGTGAGTACCATCTTATACTTGTCAAAAAGGCTAAGATCAAAAGTACTGAGAACAGTTTATGTTGGAGAGGATGTGGTTTCAGGAGAACACTTTTTCACTACTGATGAGAGTGCAAACTTTTCTAAGAATTTAAACTGTTATTCCTGAATGGGTGAATTATTCTTAAATTCTGTTCTTTCTTTTTGTAGCCTGAACTTTCAAAATTACCAATTTTATACCCATGAATATAGTATGCCTACATTCTAAACATCTTTCTTCTAATATGACAGAATTTCCTCAATTTATGTTCAAGGCATATCTCAGTAAATTCAATCAAAGTAGAAAATAATTGGTTGAGTAATATGAAATATTGGAAACAATAAAGGGGCCTAAACTTGCTCTCATATGGCTAGAATATAGAGGGAAAAACTCTTCAAGATTATATAGCTCTAGGCAAGAACTTTCTAAAAAGGACCCCTGTCACCTCTAGAAGAGATAGAATCTGGAAGAATGGTGCCAATAAATGAGGCAGACTAAAATCTTATGTGCAGCAAGATTTACTGAGAGCATCAATTTTTATTTTGAAGGTTCAGAAGAGTCACATTAGTAAAGTGACTCTTTATAAGGACAAAGCACATGGCAAAACATGGTTTTCCATAGGGGGATATAAGCATTTAATTGAATCTGCTCTATCCTAGAGGAACACAAACACACATTGCAAGAACTATTCTGTGTTTTGAAAAAACTGAAATCACAGTACTCTTGTCTTATTTTCCTTGTAGTAATTTTCACAAGCAATCAGATTTCTCCTCACATTACTCCTTACCTGGACCATGTTTGATAGACCCCAGTAGTTAAAGAATTATTATCTAGGAATTCTCAGGGGAGACTACAAGAAATTGTGAAATTCTTGCAATTTTAAAGAAACAGTTGACGAAAGACATTCCAAAAAATGAGCAAAACTCTTTTCTGGTTATGAATCTGAGAGTAAATTAATATCTACATTATATAAAGAACTTTATTTTTATAGGTAATATGAAGAAATTTAAACATACCCAAATCACTATTAACCACCTAATAGTTTTTTACATAATTAAATCAATGATTCTTATTTCTTGAGTGGTTCTTTATAATACAAATACTATGCATTGTTATGGCTATGTTGTAAATAATGTACTATCAAAAACACTTAAGGTATACTACAACATGCATTAAACATAATTTAATTTATATAATGTAATATATTAAAAATCTATCATTCATGTAATGCCTTGTACTTAGATGATTGACAGTAATATGAGCAATCTAATTATCACTGTGTTGCTTTAAAAAGCAAGATTTTCATTGATAATAGCAAATATATTAATAAGTCTACTAGTTTGAATTATAATGAAACAAATTGGAGTTGAGATTTAATGTAAAATGTATTGTTTTGGTGTGATAGATAAAACCCATGAAAACAAGGTGAATATGAAATAAGCATAGTCTAATAAAAATATGGGGCACACTGAGAACCAAGGACACCAGATCATGAGGGATTAAACATTACATGATATGGTTTTGCAGGTGAGTTCATATATATATATATATATATATATATATATATATATATATATATTAATGACTGCACAAAATAACTGCACTGTAACATGTTATGAGACAACTTCTGAGTCCTATCCTGCTAAAAACTATCACTACTTTGCAGTAAAATATCTTAAACAGCATACTTTTGCAATACTGCCATGGTAGCACAACTTGATAAGTTGTGACCCCAGTTCCTATCTAATCTATTTCATCATATAATTCTACTTTTGTAAGATGTAGTTAATTCTTTGAATGATCACTTCTGTTTTGAAGATGAAAATCTTATCAGTGTATCAAAATTCTAAGCTTAAAAGACAACATATACCATGAGTGTATATAAACATACACTCATGGTATATGGTTCTTCTGTATATTTTCATGGTATATTAAAATTACTATGGTTGGTAGATCATAAGGTAGAGAAGAACTTATGATCATTTTGGCAAATGAACGTATTATCAATCTTTCTCCATATACACATAGCTTAGTACAGCTCTCACCTCCTACAGAAGTGGCTTTTTGTATTGGATGGCAGTTAATGTGGAGACTCACAACTTGTCATTGTGATTGTGGAATGATTAGCCCCAAATCTATGTCACATCTCTTAACCCTGAATTTAAAACATCATAGAAGAGGGGAAGATAGATTGTAAAGATCAAAACTTGAGAATATAAGTGCATATAATTGGAATCTCATTACCAAACAGACTCTTCTTTTTTCAGGACTGTTCATTCTGTAAGTTTCCCATCGCTTTTAGAAAAGTGAATCATAAGTTCCTGAATAGAGAGCTACTAGGGTGGTTAAGTTATTTCAATGCCCCCACTGTGATGTGGTTTTACCTTTCTACATGTTAATAAATTTGTTCATTTTTAAATTTTATTTAATCTTGGCCTCTTTATTCTAGAGAAACTTGAGATGACAAGAGAGGAATTTCACTTTGACTTACAATTGAAAATGTTAAAATTTTTTGGGACATAACAATTTATACTCTAGACATTACATCCCCATCTGTGGTATAACCATACATCTATGAAGAAAGACACCTTTACAGGCATTTGTATATTTTATTTTTCTTTCTGTCTCCAAATAGTTGCTCTTTTGCTGGACACATTATTTTTAGCCTCAGAATTTTGCTGTGTAATTTTCACTTGTTCTGTCAATATCATCAAACTTATTTCACAGAAAAAAGTTAGGCCAACATATATCTATACTAATAAAAAAAAAAAGCTTAGAAAAATCTATGGAAGATTTTTAAATTAATGTGTGGTTTAAAATGCAGACATACTTTATTATCAACTGTTAATTTTATAAATGTTACTTCCAAGATTTCATTACTCATTTTTTTCCCTTGTTTACATGTATCACCTAATATCACTACCATTTGCTGTGGTTGCAAATGTCAAGGGTTTTGTTTCAGCACTCAGAAGGGAGATCTCACAGCCAACTATAGTGAATTCCGGGGGATTTTATGCTATCTCATAGCATCTACTGGTACCGGGCAAACACATGGTGCCCTTACATTCATGTAGGCAAAACACTCACACATATAACATAAAAAAAATAATCTCTTAGAAAATCCTTGAATTTTCTTGAAAGTTCTACTTATATTCTCAAAACTGTATAAAAGCATGAGTTTCAGTGTTTTTAATATTGACTATGTTTTAATAATTTAAATGTGAAATAATACTATGTAGTAAAATTGAAAGTGAGCTTCTAACTGTTGACCAATCTGGAACATAATACTATTCCTAGCTTACATTTATCTTTAGAATAGTTCTAAATTAGGACTCAGGACCTAGAAACTTCATTCTCTTTATGTCATCTCAACATATGAGGCAGGAAATTTTTAGTGTAAATAGCAGGGAATAGAAAGAAAGCTCAATGTGGTGAAACGTTCTGTTGCCTCTGTCTAGCATTTATTCAGATTCTACATATCATTCTTATTTAAATATATTATTTATTCATATTCTGATTTGAATATAATATTTATTCTTGATTTCATGTTCAAATGCTCTGTTTTAATTTTGGCCTATTTTGTTTTGTTTTGTTTTTTGGAGTCCTTTATGACCCTTAAATCTATTATGAAAATTTGCTGTTTCCGATCAGGTTTTGAGATAAGAGATACATGTTTAAGAAGTACATATGCAATTATTTTCCAATGTAAATATTAAATTTGAGCTTGGAAAGCTGCTGGGGACCTGGGCAGCAATGCTAGGTGGCAGTTGACTGTCAGGAGTAATATTAACAGCCTCAGGGCATGTTGAAAAAAGAAGACAATGGTTTCAAAGTAAAATGAATCAGGAACTCCAACCAAGTGTTATTTTTCTTCTCTGTTTTAAGTGTCTTTTTATTGACAGTGTGATTTCCCTTAGGCAGTTCTATAAAACAATATGACCTTTAAGTAATTGAGAGCCTAGCTTATAATTAGGATTCATTGAATTCCAATTCTTGCTTTTAAATATTAAGAAAATTGTAAAAACATCCACTCTAGTAGTTGTACCTTTGTTGTACTGAGAGTTTCTTTGTTAAGAAGAAGTGCAAAACATTTTTCTCTACTTAGGCCTCAGGAAAACATCCCCGAAAGACCCTACAGACCCCCTGAAAGACCCTACAGACCCCCTCCTCAAAACCAGCAGCTAGCATGCTCCCGGGGGAACGTCCTGTTTGCTTTAAAAAAAATTCTCCGGATCAGCAGCCAGCCTGCTCTCCTAAGAACATCCCATGTGCTTGAGCGAGCAGGATGTCTTGAGATAGGGAGACTGCAAGGCAGGATGTCAATAAGATAGCACATCAACAAAGCAGGTTGACTGCAAAACAGGATATCTATAAAGATGGGAACAGGATGACTATTGTCAAACATCCATCTGTAAACTTGCTGTTTGTTCTTCCCTATAAAAAGCCCACCCTCCAGTTAGCAGGCACGCAAAGTCCTCCAAAAGACTTTGCTGCCCACGGGTACCTGTGTTTACTCAATAAACCTCTTGCTAATTGCATCCTGTGGCCTGGTCTTGGAGTGTCCTGGTTCTGGGGTCTTCATCAGAGAAAAAGGTCCTCTCTGAGGGTCTTTCAATTCCCAATGGTGGTTAGCTGTAAAATTCACATTTTTTTAGTTCTAAAATAACCAGCAAATTCATATTCAAATCACTTTACTTGTAATTGCACAAAATGTGCGATTGAAAATGAATATTATGACCAGCTATTGAAATGTTGATATTTAATTTAGGTTTGTATCTTTAAAATGAAAGGCTATTCATCACACTGGCATACATGTAAAGAAAGAAAATTATGATGCAGCTAACCACCGTTGGGAATGTATTTTAATAAGAAGATCATAATAACCAAGACAATATTGAAAAGAAAGTTCAAAATGATAGTCAAATTTTCTGAATACAAAATTCACTATAAGTCTGCATTAGTCAGAATATTATACTATTTTTAAGGATAAACATATCTTAATGAAATAAAAATAAGAGAAGAATCAATAAATCTCTATGTCTACTATAAACTGGTTTCTAATATGTATGGCAAATTACAGACTGTATCAAACATGTTAATTAAACTGAAATAAATTTACAGACTGTATCAAACATGTTAATTAAACTGAAATAAATTAAAGAGTAGAATAAAAGATTAAAGGGAAGAAAGCAAAACTGGGGAGAGAAAGAATGAACTTAGATTTCTATTTATCACAATTACATTATAGGTGACTAAAAACTCTTCAATGTATTAGGTAAAACGAATAAAGGATTTGAACAGACTTTTTTTTCCCCAAAGAAGAAACACAATTGTTACTAAAGACATTAAAAGATACTCAAGTTACTAGTCATTGGGGGAAAAATAAACTTAGGGATTAGAGGAAAGCAGGCCTACCACATGATTTAGCTATACCAATCTTGGGAAGTTTCTCAAGGATTCTATATTTTATTTTAGACATAACTGCTTTTTTATATTCATTGCTGCTCCACTTATAATATCCAGTACATGGAAGCAGCTTAGAAGTTTGTAAATGGATAGTGAAATGATGGTACATTTACACAGTGGAATATTGTTTACCAGTTACAAAACACAAAACTGTGAAATTCTCAACATAAAGGATGAAGGTGCAAACAGCCATTCTGAGAGATAACCCTGATCAGAAAGACAACAAAATTGTTTTTACTTTTTTCATTTTGGAAAGCTAGTTTTATCTCTTCAGATATTTGTGTCCCTTTTGGAATCCACAGAGAAGTTAGGCATCACAAAAGGGATGAGTTTCAAAGGAGGGGCTATAGGGATACCAAGCAGCATGGAATAAATGCTTAAAGGTAAATAACAGAACAGGTAAAGATGAATGGGTTGAGTGTTGTATGGGCAAGGTAAAGGAAGAAATACCAGGAGAGAATAATAAGACTAAATACTTTTATTGAGTATTATATTGAAATATATCACTCTAAAAACTTTCTTAAATAAATACACACACATGCATATAGAAATTTTAAATGGAGTTACCATATTGCAGGACAAAAAAAAAAGTCCCTAAAAACTGAAATAGGCTAAACCCAGAGGCAGGAATAAATTACTTATTTTAGAGTTGTCGGGAACTGTGGTCTCATAGACCAGCCCAAACAATATAGGGCACTGTCTTTGTTCTTGGTTACAATCCAGGATTTGACAGAAACTATTTTTGAAGATGTAAGACAGACAGACAGACAGACAGACAGACAGACACACACACACACACACACACACACAGAGGAGAGAGTGAAAAAAAGAGGGAGAGGAGAGAGAAGCAAAAATCAAAGAGACAAAAAAATCATAATTATCCAAACATACTGGCAAACAAATTAAATAGACTTATCACAAAGAACTGCTGCAGGATGTACTAACAAATATAGACCTTATGCTGATCAACGTAATTAAGATTCAGAAAAACATGTATGGAATGATGTTTTATATATTTATTTGAAAAAAGAAAAAAGGTACAAGGAAGCATAAGGAATACTCTATCCCATTTTTAATTTCTAAATGTGCACTATATTTATACAATTCCTCCATTGCTAAGTTTAATTAACAATACCCCATTTAAAAATATTTCAAATATCAATTTTACAGAATGAGTTTTATTTCATCACATACGTTATAAAAATCCACTTTAACAATATTTACTTTCCCATTATTCTTATTTATCCCACTCAATAATCCTTTTTTCTCTATTCATTTTACTGCAAAATTTATATTTGCTGCTTATGGAGGATGGTAGATAAAAGCATTTACAGTGTGGTGTGTGGTGTGCTTAGGGTAAAGAGGTAAAGAATATTTGTTTAACTATGTAAAGATGTGTTGAGTTTGTTTAACTGTGTAAAGAGGTGTTGCATTTGTTTATGTTGTGGAATACTTATTTATGTAAAAATGCATTGTATCTAACTAATTATGTAAAGATGCGTTGCTGTTGTGCTTTGTCTGCTTAAGGCACTTGATGGGTCTAATAAAAAGTTTAAATCCTAATTAATTGTCATACTGTGGCTGAAATAACTAGTCTGTCAAAACAAATGTTACAGGGTCCCACTGACCTTCATCTACCCTTGATGTAATTGTGGAGTTTGTCTTAAAAATGCTGTCTCCCTGAGCTTGACACTAAGAGACTTTGATCACGAGTCCAAATAAAGGACACATATACTCAAAATAAATAAATAAATAAAGCTGAACAGCCAATGAGTAAAGAAGAGGAATGGGTGGAACTTCTCAGTAGAAAGAGTAAGTAGGCAGAGGAATTTAGATTTGAAAAGAAAGAAAAGGAAATGCCAAGGGCCGGACAGACAGACAAGGTGGAAAAAGGAAAAGAGAACATATAGAATGAAAGAAAGGTAAAAAGCCCCAAATAAAAATGTAGATGAATAGAAACAGGATAAATTAATTTAAAAGAGCTAATGGGACAAGCCTATATGTTTTTTATTTGGAAGCTGGATTGTGGCCTGCAAAAATCCCAACTATAGGTAGGTCCAGATATGGTAGACATAGCATAAAGCATTGATGTGTATGTTTTATAAGGTATGAGAAATAGAAATATTTTAATACCTTGTCAAACTTTTAAAGTATTTGATAGAGAATGCTAAAATTAATGTTTTTTACACTTCTACTGAAGAAGTGAACACAGGATTTTTACTCATAAAAAAGAAGAATGGAATAAGCCATTATTAAGCAGTGTTGAATGTATTGAGGGGATGCTTTAACATGTAAACAGAGGGGTGAATAGAGATAACAATAGGGAAAAGATTAAGCCTAACTTGGAATGTTAACTTCTCACGAGAGCCAACTTAACTGTTTCATAAAAGACACATCTATTATGTTTATGACTCTTGAAGGACATTACAAAGAGTTGTTAACAGAATGTTACGTGAGATGATAGGATTGTTACCAGGAATTGAGGAAGATTAGAGCTTATAAGATCAAGCTAAGAGGTAGCTTAGAAGAATTAAGAATGGAGTTAAGATGTTCTCATAGTAAATAATCTTGAAGTCCTACTTGTGAGACTACCAGAAAATATCTGGGAATGAAAACCACCAACCTGGAAGGTTACATGTGCTCAGATCTTAAACACAGTTTAATGCTAATTTAATATTGTTATCTAACAGTATCTGTTTGACAAAGAAGTCATGCTTGGAAGGAAGGCATCTATGTTTAGTAAATGAAAAATATCATGCCTAAAAGAAGTACTGACTGCATCTAAGGAACTTCAGAGCAAGTTTTGGTAAGGATGTTGGGATCTTTACTCTCAACAAGTATAATAAATATACTTGTTTATTATATTAAACAAGAAAATAAAATAATATTTCAGAGAGTTTCTTTACAATTCCCATGTCGTGAGAACGTTCTCAGACATTCCATTCTATTCTTCTTAATTTAACTTGGGATTCTTTTCTGCATTCAAACTACATATCCTCTGAGTGGTAAAAGATTAGTGGAGCTCCCCTGGGTATTGAGGATGACATAAATGAGCTGTTTGTCCACTTAAAGAGTATAATAACTACTCTCTTAGACTTTGTTTTGTGCCTTGCAGGCTGCTGTAATCAGCACGGTGTTTTTTACCTTTTCCTAAGTATTTCGTTTAGGTGTTAAGAGATAATTAAAGTTCACCAAATTTGCTATAGTGTTTTTTTTTTTTCATGGGATCCTGAAATACTGAATTTTATCATTGTATTTCAGTAGTCTACAGACATTACTAGGAAAAGCGAAAGATTGGTCTTTAAATGTATTAGCATTCTTAGAATTTTTTTTTTACTTTAAAGACTCTTGAACAGTTTTAACTTTAGATGTGGCGAAGAGTCATTTTTATATCAAGTGGTTTCTTTCCTTATTTGCCTTTTTAGGTCTGGAAATTTTATGCTTTTCAGAAAAACTTTTATTATTTACCTACTTTATAAAAATGTATTACTTGTTAGTTCCTCGTCTTTCACAATTCCATTTCTGTCTTGTACCATGACATCAAGTGTTACAATTCTTCATATTAAAAAAAGAAACACCTTGTTTGAGTTTTGAAATGTCAGTTTCATTCCCTACAGACTCACATTTTACTTTTGTTGACTTTCAATATAAAACTCAATCCATGTAGGATTTTCTTATCTTATTCTCCTTTCTTCTTAGACTTTATCATCATCATTTCAATTCATTGTACATGATAAGGAAGAGTTATGTTTAACTCACTATAGACACAGGAGAGATGAGAAAGAGAAAAAGAGAGAGACTTTAAACTGCTTTGATGAGAGAACTCTATATATCAGTAATAATTTAAGTGTTTTACTGACATACAATAAAGAATTTCTGTCATTTTTTATTTAACTTTATTCTTAATTATCAGTGGAAGAAGATAATTATTCATGAAGGTACATAGATTTTTTAGGCCACTTTTGATGATGACCTACGTGAGAGAATTCATATTGTCTAAATTATTTCTGAGATTTTATTTAGACAACAAACAAGGAATACAATGTTTTTTGGTTTTGTTTTTGGCAAATGTTCAGTGATGTTTTAAATGAACAAACAAAAAAAAAACTTTTTTATGTTTCTCCTCCAATGCATCTAAGTTTCGACGTATTAACATTTGGGCTTGTGACAGGTGTCTAGAATTTCAATGTAAGTCCATGGTTCCATTATCACAAAAGGCAGTGAGTGACAATCGTAAAAAATAAAAGTGGATATACAACAATACTGCCAACACTAGAATCATATGCTATTGACCTAACCAGCAATCATTATCCCAAGAACATTTTGACATTTGTCATATGAGTCTAATTTCATAGACTGAATGCTCTATATTTTACTTTATTTGACATTCGTGGTTTCTTACAAAGACCAGATTTTGGCACTAAATTAAAGGCTGTTTCTGAAATTAATCACCTCCCATGAAAACAAAATTTTCTAGCATGATGATGTTAGTACATTTTATCTTTTGATAATGTAAAGATAATTAACATGCAGAAATAGAGAGTTTCAATATGATTCCAGGTCTTGGACATGTTTTCCTTTGATGTAAAGCTATAGAAATTATCTTTACTGATGACTTCTGCCATTTGCAATATAAGACTTCTTTTCACACTGGTGAATTTATTTTCAAAATTTAGTAAATCAAAAACAATCTTGAAGAATGTTTTATATATCAAAATAAAATCCTCAAATTTGTGGCTATTTTGGGTATACAGAATTATGTTATAATATTATATTACATATAATATAATATTATATGTATTGTAAATGGAATTTTAGTTAATTAATGCTGTATTCTTTAAAATATTATGTTTTGAGTCAGAGAATTTATGAGAGTAAAAGCAATATTTGAAAATTCCAAACCTGGTGCTCACTTCAGCAGCACATATACCAAAATTGAAAAATTGTAATGACATAGAAAAGATTAGCATGACTGGCATGCAACAATGACATAAGAATTTATGAAGCATTTCATATTATTTCTCAACACTATACAGCTCTTAAGCTTCTACTCAATGGATAATCCTTATCACAAGGACAACTTATTCAACTATGCTCATCTATGCTCACTTTGGCTTTCTTCATAATAGCAAGAAACAGAAAACAACCTAAATGTCTCTCAAATGAGGATGGATAAATAATTGTGATACATTTACACAATGGAGTATTAGTCAGTGGCAATAAAAATGACATCACAAAATTTGTAGACAAATGGATACAACTAGGAAAAATCATCCTGAGTAAGGTAACACATACCAAAAATGACAAAAAAAAGTCATATGTATTTACGATTTTAGCTGTTAAGTAAATTATAATCAAGCCACAATCCACAGGTGCATAGTGGTTAGGTAAAGAGAAGGACTATAAGGGGTAAATAGAATCAATTCTGAGAGTGAACTATGGCAGGTGGGGATAGAAGAGATAAGATTAAGAGGGATGGAGAGAGAGACTGCAGGGAAGACAGCTGCAATTGAGGGGCATTTGAAGGGTAGTTTGGAAACCTAGTGCAGACAAAACTTCCTGGGATCTATGAAGGTGACCTTAGTAAGGACTTCTAGTAATGAAGGATAGGAAGTCTGAACTGAATTCCCTTTCTTTTAGTTATTGGTTGAGGAGCTGCCCTGGGCATCTCTAAACAACCTAGGAAAATGCTAGGACAGAAGTCTCTCTCTAAAATCTGACAGTGGGGCCCCCTAGTGAAAGACAACTTCCATTCTGCTTAATGAGCTGTAGAAAAGTCAAGTTGGTGGAGACTTGAAGCCTTTACCCTAAATTCTGTTCTCTTTTGCACAGGAAGATCAATCTTAAAGACATCATTGAAGATAATAATACATAACAGTAAATAATAATAATAATAATAATAATAATAATAATAATAATAATTGAAATATTATTAATGATATTCTGTTACACTCATAGATCAATCTCTTGTCCTGTCATCATCAGAGATGCTTGCTTTCTTGACAAATGGCAGTGGGTGTACTAACGCAAAGCCAGACATTATGTGAAGAGTCTAAATTGGAGGTCTCTATTGGGTCCCTCCACTTGGTGATCAGGGAATCCCACAGAAGAGTGTAGGGAAGACTATATCACTCAGAGGGCATGGAGGACACCAAGAAAACATGGCCCACTGGGTCAATAGGGCTCACATGGCCTTACAGAAACCTGAAGCAGTATGCATGGGGACTGCATGGGTCTGCACCACGTCCTCTGTCAACATGTTGTGTTTGTTAGCTTGCTATTACAAAGGACCTGAGTTAAGAGAATATAGACTTGAAACAATGTTAAGAATACAAAAGACAATGATGACGGCTAAAGTTTGACTGAATGCTTTTTACATTATGATTCACACTGAGATTGAGTGGAGTCAAGGGGTGTAATGAAGTGGTTTGAATAAGAATTTTTACCCATATACCCATATTTAACATTTAACCCCCAGTTTGTGGTGCGATTAGAGAAGGTTATTGTTGATGGAAATTTCTGTCCTGCTCACTCCCACAGCCATTCAGTCTCAAAAAAACACAAAGAAGCTTATATTAATATAAATTCTTTAGCCTATTGTTCAGACTTATTACTAACTACCTCCTACAACTTAAGTTAACCCATAATTCCTAGGAATTCCTTGTCTATAATCTCTTCTAAGATATCCCATTATATCACAATTCAAATATTTGGAATTTTGATGTATCCGCATTCCTTTGGAAACTGTTTCTTCTACCCAAGATTGAGTATTATAGTCAAATGTTCATTGTATGCAGGATCCATTCATCCATTGGTGTTGATATACGCTTTAAAGGCCCATGTATGTTTTTGCATTCTAACTTGGCTTTATCAAAGCCAGGAATTCAATAAGTTCTCATCATAGGGTCTGTTACTCCTATTTGTACAGCTTTAGTTAACCTTTGTAAAAGGTCACTAAAGTGTTAGCTCTGGCCTTGTTTAACCCTGGTATATGATTCAATTAATTTTCCTAGTTCTTGAATCTTGTTCCAAGCATTCAAGGCTGCTTTGTGGCATAGGAACAAGATTTGTTCATCATAAAAAGCTTGAGCCTGTGGGTCAGCATAAGTGCCATCACCAAGAATTTGATCTTAGGAAATCTCAAGGCCTTTTGCTTTTCACTGTTGTTCTAAAATTTTAGCCTCTTCTCTGAAATAACATTTAAACATCAATTGAGTCCTGTCATCTAGGAATTCTGAAACTAACGAAGCCAGTCATGTGGCATGGTTTTAATTCAAGAAGCCCATGTCTTTATTATCTCGCTAACAAATGCAGAATGTAAGTCATAAGTTATAATTGCTTGCTTAATTTATTTTAGATAATTCATTACTATAGGTATCTTTGGATCCTTTTGGGCTGTTAGAACTTGATGTTTTGTCAGAGTAGATTACAGGGTAGGAAGCTAAAACCCTGGGTAAGTCATTTCTGACAGCTACTGGCAATGTTAAATCCTGTCCTTGTGTCTTCTTTCCCTGCTCATCAGCTCTAATTTTCTCAATAATTTTAAATCTTTTTACTACTGTCTTTTGTAAAACCTGAATCTCCTCTTCTGTATATATTTCTAGCAATTTTATTGAGGCACCTAGACTCTAGTCCTCATTTTGCACATGTGATTCCAAGGTCTGAAGTTTTTCCCTTAAGGATAACACATCATGCTTTGACATTATTTGAATAGCGTTCAGATTGCCATCCTGGAGAAATATTCAATGTGCTAACCTATCATAAATTTTTAACAAATTTTGATTGTCATATTCAACAGTATAAATTCCTTCAGATAATTTCTCAGTGTCTTGCCAAAATAATGTTACCCTTTTCATTAGTATTAATTTTTTCAGGTAACTTTTGATTTTCAATAGCATTAATCCTGTCAGCTAACACTTACTAGTCTGTAAGGAGAATATCATTTCTAAAAGTGTCTCATTCTTGGCTCTGTTATCAAACTATTTTAGTAGTGATTTAATGTAAAGAAAAAAATCTGAGTCCCAATATCCAATAAATGGATGTATTACCATAACAATATAAGCCTTGCAGAATACAATCCATAGTATTAGCAAAAAATGTTACTAAAATTTTCCATGGTAATGTTGTCTGCCATTTATAACTTTCAAGTTTATTGATTTATTAATTACTAAAATTTTTACCTGGTATTAGATCTGGTAAATTGTTTTATGTGTAATTATTGTTATTGGCCAACAGGTGTGGTTGCAGAGTCACAACTAGTGGCACAACCTGGTGCTAGGAACAGTCCCGAGAAGCTTAGGATTCCCCACCTGGGGCTGGTTAAATACGTAGAAATATGCTATGCTTGACAAATTAAAAGCAATTAAATCAATTCTGTACATTGTGTAAGAAGCTCAGTACTCAGGAGCCGGAAGTATAAGCCAGACACACACACACACACACACACACACACACACACACACACACAATTTGAATGTTGGGTATTGCCTCCAAAGTCAAAATATTATTTTTACCTCTTGTCTGTAAGATAGACAAGAAATTTTCCTTGATCTTGTGAATGTGCACAGGTCGCCATGCAGGGGGAACTGGAGAAACCAGTTTTTCTAAAGGACTAAGAGAGGATTAACTTCTATTTAGAAACTTAGAAAAACTATCAGTTTTTGTTCCCAGTAAACTAGCTGTAATCATAAAAACAAGGCAAAATTAAGAATTACCATAAGAACAGGAAAAGCAAAATTTGGAGTCCTAAGGCACATGAGCTCCCTAAAATCAACACATGACTCTACAAACATTGCTTCCATATGTTCTTGCCAGGTGATTGGGATTCTCCAAAGGGGCTTACCTTTAACTCAGGTTATAGGGGTCATCACCTCTGCTTCACTCCACTCCACACTGTGTTCATCACACTGAAAACATGTTGATTGCTTCCGTTGATTTAAAAAAAGCAAGCCTTCTAGATATATTGATAAGACAGACATTTATATCAAAGTGAGAGAACAAGATCTCTTGAAATTTCAGAAGTCTTCTACTTTAACAAAACCCCTACAAATCTAATAGGATGAGAACTGACAAAGGAACTATTCACAAGATCAAGGAAAATTTCTTGTTTATCTTACAGACAAGAGGTAAAAATAATAGTTTGACTTTGGAGGCAATACCCAACATTCAAATTGTGTGTGTGTGTGTGTGTGTGTGTGTGTGTGTGTGTGTGTTTCCTCAGAACTAAATAATACTTAGCTATAGTTTAATGAATGCTGCTAGTTTTGAGAGGATCCCACATAGAACAGAACTAACAGTGATGTTACAAGGTTCTCTGTTAATCTTGCTACAGGATCTAAAAGACTCATGATTCTCAGAATTATAGTGTTAGAAGAACATTTCACACAATTTACTTCTAGTGGAAAGATTTACTTTGTAGTCAAACACAGTAATAGGTTCAGGATCTTACTATTTTCCACACCATTCTGAAGCATTTGGCTTGATAACAGAGACGATAGTGTTCTGAAGATTCATTTTACAAGAACTGTTATAATGCATTTCATGACTGGGTCAGAGGCTGTGTCAGGATTCATGGGTACAAGAATCAAGGAATAGAAACAATACCCAAGTGACCCACTAAAAATTTTATTTCATCATCTCACCTTAAGATATGTTCTGTTTCAGTAAGGAGAATAGTTGTCCTGGTTATTCTTGAATTTACTGTCAGTTCCTCAGTGGAACCTTTCAGTGTTCATCTTTCTGTCACTACTACAAAACCTAGAGATACTCACTTTTAAAATGTATAATTAGCTGGGTGGTTACGGCACATGCTTTTAATTCCAGTGCACGGGGTGTCAGAAGAAGGCAAATGTCTATAAGTTTGTGGTCAACCTGGTCTATGAAGTGATGTTTAAGACAACCAGAGCTACACCAAAAATCCGTGTCTCAAAAAAACAACAGGAAAGTATAATTATATAATAAATCAAAAACAAAAGAACTAATTAAAAATTCTCTAAATGTATTTTTTATATTTTCATTTGGAATATTTTTGATATTTCAAATGAAATTCATTTTTATTATTTATTATCAAAGTCTAACAATGCCTTTATTGGTTTTTATTTACTTAATTATTATTATTATTTTTTTGGTTTTTAGTTTTTTTAGACAGGGTTTCTCTGTAGTTTTGAAGCCTGTCCTGAAACTAGCTCTTACTAATAAATAGCTTTATAGAACCACCATTGTACAATTTCCAGACCATATTACTGCTGCTTATTCTTTGTTGCCCTCCATAATTTTTATATAAAATTAAGGAAATGCTGAGCATAAATATAAAAATAGTTGATAATATGAATGCAAAGGTATCAATTGTACAGAAATAAAAATGAAAGATAACACTTGTCAAATATTTTATGGGTAGACTATTATTGTTTTCAATTTCTTAATATTTGACTATTGCTCAAGGGATGTTACATAGCAAATTGGTAACAATATTTAAAGATGTCAAAAGTTAAGAAAAGGAAAATTTGTATCTCTGTAATATTTTCATTATGTTTCTTTTTATTAAAATATTTACCCCTAATATACTAGAGACTTTGCCATACTATGAAAATTCTAGAAATATTTTGAGAGTTTTCCCTATCTAAGGGCCAAGTGTATTCCTATTCACATGGGATTTTCTAAGAAGTTAATCTAATGGTAATCTCAAAAGGAAAGATGAACATACTTATTGAAAGTCATTCTTAGGAGAGACAGAAGTTAAAAATAACTCCATCATATAATATTGTAATATTTACAAATGAGGTAAAAACAAATCACGTGGTGAAAAAATACAACCTATGAACTGGGTTTGGCCGTGGATATCTGTTTGGAGTCTCACAACTAAACTGGCTCAGGCATGGCGATCATGGGGCATTTTCCCTAAAGATGATCATGAGAATTTACTTACAAATACATTGATAAAATTTATTTTTCTTCTAACCTGAAATTTCTTTTTTATTAGCACTTTCTTTATTGTTTTTATTGGGTCATATATTTTTGTCTGCTCCCCTCACTTCCTCCAATCTTCTCTTTTCCCTTCCCATGACCTCCATGCTCCCAGTTTTCTCAGGAGATCATCTTTTTCTCCTTCCTATGAAGTTGCATGTATGTCTCTCTCAGCTTTATAACATATAAATATTAAGTGTCCGTAAGAGGTATCTTGTCAGACAAAAATATAGATCTTTCACTGATTAAAAAAAAAAAAGTTCCATAGTTATTGATACTGATATGAGAGTGATTTGGGATTTATTTAATTGTTTTAAATGTAGCAACACACAGCTACAGGTATGTTTTAAAAAGAGAAAAAACACAAAACCATACTAACTAGAAATACGTGTTAGGGCTAGAATTTCTACAGAAGAACCCAAATAGGAAGTTTTAAAGTGAATAGTCCAGTCAGCGAAAACAACATTTTCTGGCTTAGAAACTAGAAGCTGGAATCAGTGAGTTAGAAAATTGAATAATACAATCTATGTACTTTAAACACATTAAGGAAAGACAATAGGCAAAATGACAGTTCGAGGATGCATGAGATGATGATAAAAGCATAACATTATATAGTTTAGTTTTGTGAAAATCCCTCTACAGGGAAGAAAAGACTATTTCAGCATGGGAAAAGATACTGTATTCCACACTATCTTAAAGAAGACCCATTGTTATCTGCCAAATACAATAAACTCACAAACCAAAAGTACATTAAATTTGAGTTCAAACAATTAAAAAGTGATCAAAAGACTGGAGGGTAGTTTTAACCACAGATACATTTCTCATGTGGGAGCCTAGGCAGTTTGGATGCTCAACTTACTAGACCTGGATGGA
>NC_022027.1:37768935-37780577 GCF_000317375.1 Microtus ochrogaster | reverse complement strand
CATTTCTATTAATCTTTGTAGCCCACGAGACGACTTACCAGGAATGATCTTAACCTGCATCTGCCTGGAGTGAGGGAACCATGGCGACTCACTGACTCAGCTTCTTTCTCCCAGCCTTCTGTTCTGTTTACTCCACCCATCTAAGGGTTGGCCTATCAAGGGGCCTAGGCAGTTTCTTTATTCCTTAACCAATGAAATCAACAGATTGATATATGACACTCCCACATCAGTTCACCCTGAGGTATACAAAAAAACTAATCTCACAAAAGTGACATCTCTAGACTCTTACCAAGAATGAGAGGAAATGATGTACTTGTACATTATAAGAATGTGATGTGGCAAAATTATGTGTAAAGAAATTAGTTAATTTCTTAAATACAGATAAACCAAAATACCAACAAAATAAACAAACATGAAAACTGAAGCTATCTAGAGCCAGATTCTTATAATCCTGGAGTTTTATAACAGACACTTCTATACTCCCAAGACTACGGTATTCAATGAAGAATATTGGGTTTGAGGAAAGCACTGGTTATATATATTTGATTCAATGAATAAGTCAAATTTCATGCAAAAATTATTAATATTTTTCTAGTTAAAAACATTCTGGAAGTAACTAAGATGAAATGATCTTGTCCTTCATCAGGTGAATGCTTAATCAGATTATTATCTCCCTGGAAAATTAAATACAGTTCATTAATAAATTCCTTAAAATAATCTTTATATAACCAAATTATAACTATGAATAATAATTTGAAATTGTGGTAGTTGTGTGAAAGAGTGGAGTGCAAGAAGGTAAGATCAGAGACTCCTGTGTTGATGGGCATGCTCTGCTTTTGATCATAGCAAAGTCAATACAAGAATTTAATACTCTGATGATTCTATAAGATGCTGTTACTGAAGCAACTTTCTAAAATACAAAGATATCTTAGAACTGTTATAAATTAATAATAATCCCAATATAGTGTTTACAAATGGGGTGGGGAGAGTGAGATGTCTCGTTGGGTAAAAGTGCTTGTCATATAAATTTTGTTATATAAATTTTGATCCTGGAACCAATGTAAAAGTAGAAAGAGGAGAAAAATTTTTTAAAAAATTGTCCTCTGATATCCAAACGTGTGCTATTACACAGACACCCACATAGATGTACACAATCAGTAATAACACATGAAAAGATTAATACCTTTAAAATGGAAGAAAAAAGAAACATGTAAAACATACAAAGACTATTGTGCAAATTTTAAATGCAATACATTTTAACTTTCTTCACAAAATATTTAATAGTTTTTTGTAGTTTAAAAACAATAGAAAAGCCTTTTATGTTACTTATTTGGCCAGCATCCATCAAATATAGAATATTGTGTTCATAGCTTTTCATTAACACCACTGAATTTTTAATATTTGAACCCAAGTACTCCAATCCTAAGTCTGAAATTCTTATCTATAATAGTTACTGTTTTTTTCTTAATTATAATTCCTACTTTGACAAACTTCAATAATGCAAATATATATTGCAGTAATAACCACAAAATTACCTCATGATGAGTTTGAAATTTTCAAAAAAAAACATTAATAAGTTAAAATAAATAATACTATGGAGTTAGGTGTTAAAGTAATTTTATATCTCTGCTGTGTTGTTAACTAAAAAGCTTTACACATGATGCTTCAAATCACGGTATCTGAATTTTTCTTAGGTATAAACAATCATTACTATCTGTGTTAGTCTGAATGAGATCTTTTCCCATGCATCTTGCCATTTGAAGACGCTGCTTGAGGAGGCTTAGGAGGTATAGTATTGTAGTTTTAAATGACTGGGCAGGTTAAAACCTTGTGGTATCAAAAGATATACACTAGTTCAGCTAGATATGTCAGTTTCTTGCTTGTGATGTAAGCAGCACACTTTCAACTTGCTACTCCTGCTACCACAGTCAACTTCATGATGGGGATGAGTTCTCACACTCTGGAAATCAAAATAAACCCTCCTGCTATAAATACCCTTTTTTTTGTGGTGTTTTATCACAGTAATAGAAGAGTGACAATTACATTAAAATTTAACTAAGTCAATAATTTAAAGACTAAAGAAATATCTGACACAGAATGTTCAATCCGTGTGAGTTACTTTTATCTTATTTTCATCAATTACATCATATCTATATGACTCTTGATCACATGCCTAGCTTTTCTTTATACCGGATCTCAAGGAAATTGTCTTCTGTTTAATGGCTATGTAAATCATTAATAAAAATTCTGTTGCTCAGATGGGCAGTGGTGGTGCATTCCTTTAATCCCAGCACTTAGGAGGCAAAGGCACAAAGATCTCTGTGAGTTCGAGGCCAGCCCGGTCTACAAGAGCTAGTTCCATGACAGGCTCCAAAGCTACAGAGAAACCCTGTCTTGAAACAAGCAAGCAAACAAACAAAATTCTGCTGCTCATATTCTTTTCTGTATTGCCAAAATATATGGATGCAAAACTATTGTATTTCTCACACCATTAAGGAGGAGTTATATTAGAATTAAGATAATATAGAATAGGTTGTTCTTAGTCTTGAATCTTTTTCTTTTTTTTTTCATTCATTTTACCTACCTTCCATTCCCTTCTCCCTCTCTCCATCACCTCTCCCAAACCCACCCCCAATCCACTCCTCAGAAAGGGTAAGGCACCTACCGGGAGTAACAAAGCCTGGCAAGTTCAAGCAGGAACAAGACACACCCCACCCCCTCCGGCTCCATCAAGGCTGATCAAGACTTCCCACCATGAGTAAGGAGCTCCAAAAGCCAGCTTATGCACCAGGGATAGATCCTGGTCCCATCGCCAGGGATCCCCCCAAAAAATCCAAGTACATGGAATTTAATCAGCTTAGGTCATCCAACCGACTACATTATCGGCTGAATAAAAAGAACGTGGCCAAGAAGCACTCAATATTTCTGATCTTGACTTAACCAAAGACAAATGCTTCTCTTATTCATTGCTTAGTTTATTGAATTTAAATATTTTACACAATCATATATATATACATATGTATGTATCTTTGAAATGTAGGTCTTGAAAATATTTCTTAGAGGGTTTTTTTTTTTTTTTTTGGCCAAGAATGATTCTCTAAAGCTTTAATTCTATGAATTCTGTTCCTCAGATAGAAATAATGGCCTGGTCTCTTAATTGGTATAGAAATACACTTATGTATCTTCTAGTTATTTTATTTTTCTGGAAAAGCTGTGAAGCAGGTTAACTTTTTGGAGAAAAAGAATGTAAGATTTATTTCTAGCTCATGGTTCTGTAAACGCACAGTCCCCATCAGTATGGTGCAGAATTTAGAGATCTACCAGCTTGCATTAAGTTGTGGTAGCACCAGGTGTATCTCTGAGATCACTTCCTGCTCCTCAAATGGTCCTAATCAGTCCCCAGCATTTTGACGCGCAAACCCTTAGTCACATTAAATTCTTGAACTTTGATGCCATGAATTTAACCCTTTAAAATTCATGCTTTTGTGTATTTTTTCTTAACGGTCATGATGGTAGGGTTGACAAACAGTAGTCAGTTTACAGCAGAAATTTCACTTTCATTGGGGGCTAGTTAGCACGTGCAGGTGTTAGATGCACATGAAATAAATTTGACAAGTGTTTCTCACGCTTCCTCCTGACTTGTGACTTGTCCTCCACATATCGCTTAGCACCAAGCTTCCTTCCAATATGCTCCATTACTTATTCATTATTCCGTGGAAGACCTCTAAACTCAATCATGTTTTGCTGGAGTTATAACCAGAAGTTTAGCTCTATTTTTTTTTTTTCTCATAATCAGAAATCGGCTGTAGGAAGACCTTCAGCTTGTAAGTACCCGCCTACTGGGGTGTGGCCTCTTATACTACGTTTACAGATGAAAAATCCGGTCAGTCCCTTTTCTCCTTCCCCTTGCTCCTTTCCCCCGGCTGCTCTTTTTGGACAAGAAGAGGATTCTGATTTGTGAGTTTACTCCTAAATAAATATCTATTTCTCAATTCTGAGCTAGTGTGGGATTTCTTCTAAGTGTCCGTTCGCTGAATCAGAAATCTTGCTGGAATTTTTATTGTCTTGAAATCTTTGGTTCTGTTTTTTTTTTTTTTTTCTCTGTAATCAAGCAGTAGTAAGACTTCTTTCTAAAATTCTATTGCTCAGTGAATACACATCCCACAGCAATGGATTCCCAGAATAGCACATCTATCACAATGATCTCTCAATCTTTATTAAATCTCTTTTTTTCTAAGAATCTTAGATAGTTGCCTTTTTCATCAAAAACACTTCATCAATATTGCAGATCAACACAAGTCTTCTGAGACATCTTACTTTTCAGCATTAATGTAATTAAGCTGAGAAGTCATTCCACTGGGGTAAAACTTACCAAAGCTCATTAAATGATTGCATACTTACAATTGCGGAGCAAAGTAGCCTTTAAATATTTCCTCATCAAACATAAAAATATTTTTGCTCCGACACCCATAGTGCTTATTTCCCAATAAATTCTATTTTATACAAAGAACTGCAATTCAAATATTTAAGAATTTTTAAAATCACTCATTGTTAATTTCAGAGAATTCTTCATACTGTTTTGAGAGTGCTTTTTACCAGTTTGCTCTCCAATGAAGGAGAGTTTCCCTTCCCCTAGTTCTCATAAGAATTTATTTTTTTTTTGGTTTTATCTTTGTGTCTGGGGTAAAATGAGATCTCAAAATTGTTTTAATTAACACATTTACTATTTATAAGCTTGTGGAACACTTTTTAAAATATATTCCTTAGCCATTGGTTTGGCTTTTGTTTTGTTTTGTTTTTCTGTTGAGAATTCTATGCTCACATCCAGGGTCCACTTGTTTTCTTGATTCTTTTTCTATTGAGTCTTAAATATTCTGTATATCAAATGACCTAGCAGATGTTTGGATAGCAAATATTCTTGGTATGAGGGCATTTATTTTTACTATATATGATGGTTTTCTTTGCTACACAAAGCTTTTTATTTTGTTAAGGGCCACTTATCAATTGTTAGACTTAATTCCTGGAAAATATGTTTCCTACTACTAAAGTCCTTACCAAATCTTTATATTGAAAAGTACTACTGTTTTCTTCTTGTTAATCATTCAATGTTTCATATTGAGTTCTAATTCATTTGCAATTGGTTTTTGTTCAGAGTGATAGAAGTCTAATTTCAGTATTTTGTGTATCTAAACATCCAGGTTTCTTGGTGCCATCTGTGAATATGCGGACTTTTCTCTGATGTGGTTTTTGGCATCTTTAATAATTGTCAGATAACCGTGGTTAAAGCATTCATATTTGGGTTATCTATACTGTTCGTTGATCAACGTACCTGTTTTTGTTCCATTACCATGTTGTTTCAATTAAAATGTGGAATCATATTCCTTCTAGCACTGTTCTTCTTTGCTCAGGGTTCTTCTCTATGGTTGCATTGTTTTTTTTTTTTCTGTTCTTTTTTGTTCTATATGAATTTTAGGATTGTTTTCTATTTGTGTGAAGGATGATTTCATGATTTTGAATGTTATTGCATTAAATTTGTAAATGGCTCCTGGTAGAATGATCATTTTTTTACAATATTAATTCTACCGCAGACCTTAGAGTTACTCTTCGCATTATTAAACCATTATAATTTCTGACTGAATTCCACATGCTTACACTTATACCGACAACTAAGTTTTGTTTTTATTCTTTACCAAAGAAGTTTCTTTTTATAGTAGAAAAAGATCATTACAAATATCCACAACTGGTCAAAATACAAAGAACACAAGATAGTGTGTTGAGCGGGGCTAACTGCAAAATCTATAATATAATCTCTTAGTGCTCAAAAACACATTGAAGAGAGGATAGAAAGATTGTAAGAGCCAGAGAACCATGACGTCTTATTACAGGGCTGGTGCACCCACTAACACTAAAAATTTGATTGCATTTACAGGAACTGAAAAATGAAAATATCAATTTACATGCCGGCATTACAACATGCATGGAGGAACTCTAGCCAAGCCCTGTCCCTACATAAAGAACGATAGCCCGTTAAAGACTTCTAAGAGAGAGAAGAAATACTTTCCAGCAATGAGCCCCTGATATGTCTTACAATCCCAATCAGTGAGGCCTAAATATTTTTGCATATGAACAACAATAAATAAACTCAGACGGTGAAATATATATTTATTGAATATAGAGTACAAACACAAGCACATATATACGCATATATACATGTATACATGTGTGTGTGCATGTCTGTGTGTGTCTGTGTGACAATAATTAAATAAAGAATAAGAGAAGATGAATTTCAAATGTGCATTGGCATTAAAGAATAACAAGATTCTTCCTTTCAGAGTAGTTTAGGAAAAAGACAACCTCAGACTGTATATTCTTTTTTCTTCTGATGTCTTTTATCTGTTTTCAGGCTGTTGTTTGTGGAGTGTCTCTTTTGTGGCTGGTGTCTGCCTTTCCCTAACAGAGACCTTTGTTTTCTGAGCCTAGTGTGGGATTTCTTTTAAGTGTACTTCTTCATCTGGGCCCACATGGCTCCACACCTACCAGGTGGACCGGCTTAAAGGCCCAGGTCCACAGCCCAGAAAGTCTACCACCCGTTCCCGGATGGCATGCTTTTACCTAAGTGGTTTTCTGTAGAAACCTCGCCACAGCAGAGCTAACTACATGCAGCAACTTGGAAATTTCCTAAGCGTACACATGCATGCCCCAGGCCCCCACTGCCTTGTTCCCTAGTACAATTCCTTGGAGTGGGTCCCTGCCACGTGGAGACTTGCACAGCTTATAGTTTTTGCTCCCTGCCCTGGGTTCTGGGCTTTTTGCTCCATGTAAGAAATTGATTTAATTGCTTTTGATTTGTCAAGCAAAGCACATTTCTCAGTTTTTATCCAGCATAAAGGTGAAAAGAATTCAAAGCTGCTCAGGACTGTTCATGGCACCAGGTTGCACCTCTAGTAGCGACGTTACTACCACGACACCTGCTGGACAGAAATATTATTACATCTAAAACAATTTACCACATTTCATAGCAGATAATTAATAAATCAATAAACGTGAAAGGTATATAATGGCAGAGAACATTACCATTAAAACTTCTGGGAATTTTTTGGTAATACTATGGTTTGTATTCTGCAAGGCTTACGTGGTTATGGTGATATATCCATTTATTGGATATTGGGACTCAGTTTTTTTCTTCATATTTTGTCATTGAGAAAATGGTTTGATAATAGAGCCAAGAATGAGGAACTTTTAGAAATGATACAGTCTTTGATGACTAATAAAGAACAGCTAACTGACAGCATTAATACCATAGAAAATCAAAAGTTACCTGAAAAAATTAATACTATTGAAAAGGGTAATTTAATTTGACAGACAAATTGAATCCATGTCTAAGGATATTGAGAAATTTTCTGAAAGAATTCATACTGTTGAACTTGACAATAAGAATCTGTTAAAAAGTTATGATAGACTAGCAGATAGAGTATCTCTCCAGGAAGGCAATCTGCACAAGCTCCAAATAATCTCTCAGGATGAAGTGTTATATTTAAAGAAAAAAACTTCAAACCTTGGAATCACATGTGCAGAATGAGCGATAAAGCCTAGGTTTCTCAATCAAATCACTAGAAATATATACAGGCCAGGAGATTCAGGCTTTACAAAAGACAGTAATAAAAGGATTTGAAATGATTGAGAACATTTTTGGAGCTGATGAACAGGGATAGAAGGCACAAGGTCAGGATTCAACATTGTCAGTAACTGTCAGAGATGACTAACGCAGGGTTTTAGCTTCCTATTCTGTAATCTACTCTGACAAAGCATCAATTTCTAAAGGCCCAAAAGGATCCAAAGGTGGTAGATGAATACCTATAGGAATGAATGTTCTTAAAGAAATTAGTCAAGCTCTTGTAACTTACAATAAAGGGAGTTGGGTAGTAGGGAAACAGAGATAACCATGCAGAATGTTTATAATTACTGTGATCACCTTGTACTTTTTGCATATTATTTCATCACAGTTTAGGTACTACCACCCCTGAAGGTCTTTTAAAGGCCATGTTAGAATATATAAAATACAAGGTTTTCTGTTCTGTGTAAATAAAAAGAACAAAGAGCGTAATATATCATGGTATTTAATAACTGTATCTCTGTCTTTTCTCAACACTAATTTCTTTAAAGTTCTAGACAATTACCTTCCCCTAGCATGTTCTGTTATAGGAATTGGATAAATTCTTCTCAAAACTGTTTAATCTCATTGATTGAATATGTACATTATACACTGACACTTTAGCTTCAAACACTTTTGTATGTCCATTATGAGACCTTCTATTATAGGCCATACCCTAATATCTCTTACTTTGTATTTTTCACTAATCTGACAGCATGGCTTTTCTGAAGCTTTATTAGTTTTCAAATATTCTATTTATAATTAAAATTTGAATGTAACAAAAAAACAAGTCAGAAATGGTATCTTATACATATAACTTCTAAGACTCATGGGTATCAGAGGAGGATTGCCATGAAGTCCAGTATAGGAAGCTGTGCATATTGAGATTTAGGCCAGCCTGGCTTAGATATTGGGACCAATTCTTAAGGCAACCAACAACAATCTCCAAACATGGCTCATACATTACTTCTTAATCATGATGCTATGAAGAAATCTAATAAAAATTAAATATTAAGCCATCCTCTCTACAACACAAATTACTTTAATAACCTTGTCAGTAGTTGTTATTATTTCTTGTTTTATCTGCTTTATGTAGAACAAAGTTCTTAGCTTTCTTTCTTACCAAAGTGCAAAGAGAAATGAAGACATTTGCAAGTGAGGTCAAGGATTTCATTATAGATGAAAAAAAATTATTAGAGCTCAGAAGATAAGCATCATGCTGTGTTTTTGTTTTATTTTCACTAATTTGTTTTCTGAAATGGGTCATACTTTCCCTTCAGCTATTTGTAAAATAACTGCAATTATACTTTCTCTTTGTTCTATAGCTACCAACAAATTAGACACATTAAGATGCAATTTCACTCTTGCATATTCTGAGTGATTTATAAACTAATCTTTCATTTTAACTAGTATATTTCACTTGCAAAATAATGAAGATCACATGTTAAGACAACTTCTGTGTCATTTTTTTAATTTGTTTGATATGCATGTTTACTTTGGTCAATGTCATCTAAAATCTGAATCTAGATATGAGTCATTTATAATTGACTAAAGTATGCTTTATTTCCACTATTGGATGATAAGTAGTACACAAACACTGAAACAATATGGAATAGAAAGATTAACAATACATGAGTCAAAACAACAAGCAAATAAAATACTCTTGGAAACAGCTTTCAGTCAAAGTCTGACAGCTTCAGCTGTGTTCATTTCACAAATATATACTTCTTCCTCCCACTCTGACCCAATTCGTGTTTAGTTTTCCTTACTGATTGCGATTTTTATATAAAAAATGAAGACTATATGGTTATTAGCATAGCTTTACCTAGACAGTTACCAGTAAAACAGCAAAAACCAATTAAAAAAATAAAAAGACCAAGCATTAGGGAAATGTTAAACTATAAATAAAGGAAATTTCTCAAACAAAAATGCTACTGAAAACAAGTCATTTACAACTCTCAATAAAACAGAAGAGTCAACACTTGCAGAGTAAATTTTAAGAGACAATAATACCACCTTTCTTTTCTTTTTTTTTACTTTTTTTTTATTTTTTTTTACTTTTTAGGACAGTTTATCTGCGTAACAGTCTGTCCTGGAAATTCCTTTGTAGATCAGGCTGGCCTTGAATTCAATGAGATCCAGCCATTTCTGCCTTTCAAATTATGGGATTAAAGGTGTGTGCCACCACCCCCAGGCCAGGCTGGGTGATTTTTGTTTTTTAATTATTCTAATAAAGAAGATTACTGAATCACATGGTTAGTTTTAAGACTAGCATAAACCAGATTCTATAACTTCCTTAAGTCTGTGAAGTGTTCAAAAGCTAATGTTTACCTGTGTGTTTTAACACTTTTTGAGGCTTAGAAATATGCAAGTGGTAGTAGTCATTCTACCTCTTAGTCATTCTACCCTTATCTTTTTGGTGCATTCCTTATGTCTCCTCACACGGGAGGAAGAACTAGCTTATTCTCTCAATAAGTGACATTAATCTCACCTGCGCCACCATTTCCCATATGAAGCAATCACCAGAAACCATACCTATGATGATATTATCTTTTCGGAAGTTATCATTTCAATAATTATTATTTGAAGAATCATAAAGATGTTCACCATACAGTAGGTTTCAATTTTAAATGTCTAAGGAGAACTCAGGAATATTCTGCATCAACTGAATGTGTGCAAGCAACTCTTGTCCTGGACATGGTCATCTGGCAGTAATCTTTCAAGTGCATCAGTCAAATATCCTGGAAAAGTCACTGTTTTCACCTCAGATTGCTGAAAAAAAAAGAGCATCTTCCCTTTAACACACTTCAACTGTAACTCAGAACCTAGATTCCGCCGGGCGGTGGTGGCCCACGCCTTTAATCCCAGCACTCGGGAGGCAGAGGCAGGCAGATCTCTGTGAGTTCGAGACCAGCCTGGTCTACAGAGCTAGTTCCAGGACAGGCTCCAAAACCACAGAGAAACCCTGTCTCGAAAAACAAAAACAACAACAACAAAAAAAGAACCTAGATCCCTCAGTCTACACACTAAGACACAATGTACTTCAGACAGCGTAATGCCTTTCCTGGTTATTATTTTCCCAAAAAATAACAATTTCTGCACTTCTGCTCCACAGATATTTTCTGTATATGAAGCTCAAAGATTTCACCTGCTTGCATACTGATTATAGAGATGACATCTGGTCTTGTAGTTGAGAGCACACATCTCATATTTAAAAGCATATAACTATACCTATAGAGAGCATACTTTCCCTAAAAATTTTAAAAAATTAAGATATATTTAATTAAATATAAATCAAACTAATACAAAAATGGAATATTGTATCAGCTGTCCTGTATTATGAGAAATATAGAAAGATTTGGGTGTGCTTATGTATGTCTGGAGTCCAGGCATGCCAGAACTAGAGAAAGGAACAACTCATGTCTCACAAGAATGTGAACTATGTAGGAAGGTATTAAGATTTTAATAAGCTAAGTTCATGGAAAATCAATAAAATTTTATTATGTCTGCCTAGAATGTTTGGGCTTTTCTCTTCAACCCACAGCACTAAATATAATGTGGAAAATATTGTAACCATATTTTTACTTTTTACTTTTTATTTTTATATTATTTTAGCTGAAAATGTTTTAAAAACTAAGTATTAGTGCAATATTATTATTGTAGCTAATGTTCAAATTCTTACATAATTAAAGAAGCGAGCACTTTTGAATATGTTAATTATTATTTGGAATTAGAGTTTATAAAAAATGCTATTTTGACAATTACTCAAAATGGTAATATGAGAGCAAAATGAATCAGAGTTTTAAATCTCCTTGAGGTTGATAAGGCCTTATATATTCAAAATACAGTGTGCAAATTTAAGATATTAAATGCATTATCCATGACAACCACAGAGAAAGCAGTTAACAAATATACACAAAAAAATTACAAAGGAAGGAAATATTTGCATACAACAGAAGTCGGTTTAAATGGAGGTGTTTATAGGAACAGT
>NC_022027.1:37765259-37768044 GCF_000317375.1 Microtus ochrogaster | reverse complement strand
TGTGGAAACTGCAGTGGTGATCTCTGACACAGCCCCCATCTCCACAACAAAGAAGAAAAATCTATAATGCTTACAACCTGAAAGATGTGGGATTTTCAGGACTCCAGTTTTCTCCACTGGATTTTCCGTTCTGTCCCTTTTTAAAAAAATAATAAATCTGTACCTGGAAAAGTGACAGAATAGTTAAGAGAACTTGCTGTTCTTCCCAGCTCCTTGATTTCCAGATGCCCTTATCAATTTGCCCACATCTACTTGTAAATCCATCTCAAGTGATGTGGTGTCCTATGGACTCTATGAACTCCAAATAATATGTGGTACATATAAGTTCAAATTGGCCCATCACCTATACTATGAATAAATATAAATAAGTGAATCTTTGAAAAATGTTAAATCATAGAGATTGATAAGAAGATAGTCCTCTTGTTGTCTCCACTACAATAAAATTAGAAATGATTCTCTGATAAAGTTTGAAATCATTTTTTTTTGTCTTTCTCCGACCCATTGCTATTCTTTCAGTTAAAATAAATGCATATGATATTCTGGAAATATGTATAAAAATTGTAAATAGTACTGTTACAAAATAACAATTTCATGCAACTATACGTTGTATAGTTGTGTTATTCTTTTAGACGGAGCCACATTGGCATTCATGTTGCATTCCATATCTGATTTTATGAATCACATAAATCTAAGAATAACCAATGAAAGAAAATATATTTGTCCTTCTGAGATACGCTTAAGTTATTTAATAAGAAGAAATATCTTATATCTATATTTATAAATATAAGTCAATCCCATATATAAGGTGACAAATGAAACTGGGTTCTCAAAGATTTGATTACTATAGAATTTTATTTCTCTTTTTCACAAGTATAGTGAATTTCATTTCTTGATTTAATGAATGTGGAAATAACTAGTGCAGTCTTCTCATCTGACTAGTGTAGGGAAATGTAAAATCTAAGTTGATGTGTTCATTGAGAATCTATAAAAGTTTAAAATAAAAACTGAATGTTCAAAAATACCCTAAATTTAACAATGAGAGAATGATGATCCACATTATCAATTTGTGATAAAGGAGTCTATTCAAAATAAGATGTGTGCAATATATCTATAACATAAAAAGACTGTCAGATTTATTCCAATACAAGCAGTCTTTTGAGATTTTACTTGTATAAAATGTCTACAGGCTTGATGTGGCAGAGAATTGAAAATAAAATGAAGTAGAATGAAGCCATCTCAAATCATAAGATCTTTAAAAATTCATCCTTCCAAATATCACTTCCTTGTCATCTGAAATTCTGTCTTTACACCCATCTCTTTAGAAGTCTGTTTTTCATATGTTCCCCATATCAGTTTCAGCATGTATAGAGTAAAACATTTTCTTCAATTATATTTGTATCCATGACCTAATTATCCATTCCAGTCGACAAAGATTGGTACCTTACAAAATATTTATTTTCTTACTTCTTTTATTGTAAAGAATATCATAAATGTCACTTTTATTATCAAAGTTCACTAAGTCCTGATGATTAGTAGGAAGTGAATTTTTAAAAGGCATACATTTTGCATCGCGTAGTACCGCTGAGGTAAGTTGGGTTTTACGCTTACAAATGTCCCTCTTCTCTTCTGTAGGATTTTCACGTGGGTAATTATGTTAATCAAGTTAGCAGATGTACTGAGTTGTGATTTGAGATTGGTTTGACTGTGTTCTTTCTCTTAGTTTACCTTAGTCCTCACATTTAGTGCTTTGCCTGTGTCTAAAGTGGAAGTCTGTTAACCAGCACATGCTTTCTTATGATATTGATACCTTTTCGTTTTGTCTTGTAGAGGGAATTACTGCAAGTTCTTATAAGTTCTTTCCTGTCTTCTAGCCATGTTCATTTAAGGAATATTATCTATGCTGAGGTGTTCACTGGGGACCAAGGGTAGAGTTAGATACTGTCTGTGATTCAGATTTAGTCAATTATTGTTGCATTTTACATTTCAGACAATGTAGTTTTTCTTTTGCTGTCTCTTCCAAGGCTTGTACAATTGGTATGAGAATTTAACAATTTATTCCTTCTCTGAGTTTTGATTTGGGTTCATTACATTTTTCTATTTTTTGTACTCTCCTCTCTCCTTCTCTCTACATCTTTATGTATATGTCATGTTGTAAGTGTGCTCATTATGTGAGCCTATTTCCCATGCACCATTTGTCAGTTACTTGTCTGCTACCCTAGCTGTAGTAAATGTTCACCAATGTGTCAGAATCAGCTGTGTTACCTCTGCTCCAGCAATGAAGTTTTCTGGTGGAAAGAGAGTACAATTCTACTGGATAATATATGAGAAGACATTGTATACTATAATGTCCACTCTGTTCTTTCTTTCTCTATTTTGGTGCGGAATTTTATATGTGTAGACATTCTTTCTCTTCTTATTTACCTGGATTCAATTGTGTCAAATAATCTATAAAGAGGAATGCATGTTTTCCCATCCTCTGGACTTTCAGGGATTGCATATCTTAGAAGCCCAAATGTAATTTTTTTCTAACTTGTCATCTCTTCAGCTGATCTTTTCTAGTAGGAAAAGCAGAGTCTGTCAATCAAAACATATTGTGGAAATTTTTTTTTGCTTATAATGAATCTTTTAATGCTCAGTAAAATCACAAAAACTAAGGAATAACACAAATATACACCATTAAAGGTTATACTCTTTTTAATAATGTCATTTTTAGAAAAATAGATTTTCTTCACATAATATATCCTAATATAGTATCTTCTGCCTCTGACTACTCCCACATCCTCCC
>NC_022027.1:37762838-37765009 GCF_000317375.1 Microtus ochrogaster | reverse complement strand
CCCAAACATTATGTTGTGAAAACATTTGTTATGAAAAACAAAACAAGAACAAAATCCAAAAATACCATTGAGTTCATTTTGTGTTGGTCATCTACTGCAGGAAATGAGCCTTAGACCTAAAAGCGTTTCTGTATACCAGTGAAGGATTTCACACTAGAGAAAACTAAGTTTTCATTTTGTAAGTGGTTACCAGTCGGAGATAGCTTCTGGGTTAGGAGGATTTGTGCTAAAGCTTTTCTCTGTCCCTCTTAGAACAGGATACTCTACGATGTTTAACCCAGTGTGTCTTCTTTTTCAAGCCTCACCACAGATATTAAAACAGCAACCATCTGATGTTGCCCCCTGAAAGCTGCAGGTGATATAGGAAATGTATAGATAAGATTTAACTCGGCGTAGAGACGGTTTCTAAAACGTGAGTGCTTGGATCTTCATGAGTCCTGTCTTTTATAACATCTTTTGTTTTCTTAGTATTAAAGCTGCTTCGTTCCATTTGGTAAGATTTTTTTCTGTCTAACTGAAAATCGACATGAGCCAGCATTCTCCGTTGGTAATGCCACATACAGAAATTGAAACCAGTGTACAACCAACATGCTCCGTGTACAAAAGAAAGTGTTCTCAGATGTCATAAAGCATTCATTCCTATGCATCAAAAAGTAGAAGCCACTCAATTCCTGTTGCTCTGTGAATTTTGAGTTCAGAGTTTCAAGATGCTAAACAGACAACAAATGATCCCTGCAACAGCAGCACCAATAAAATCTGCCACTGATTGAATTGCTGCAGGAATCAATTTCTCTCCCCTTCACTTGTTTCAACTCTATTAGCTTATGTAGAAAAATAGCTAATGTTGTTGTAATTGGTGTAATTGCTTTTCTTGAATTAAAAGCTCCTTAAACAATTCTCTTAATCTCATTTCTAAAATGTCTCTTCAATATTGCATGCTGCCTGCTTTGCATAGCTTTTGAGTACCCAATACAATTAATTCAAGTATGCCTTTACTCCTCTAGGACTTTGGATATTGGTAATATGCAATTAGGAACTGTAAATGGTTGTTTCTATGAGAATCATTTAGTCATACTTATTTTTACCAAATCAATTATTTGAAATTTTCTTCATAATTTCATCTCTTCTCTGCATATTTAAGTATCACTTTTTTATTTCACTTGTTTCAAAATCTTCAAGTAAAAAGTAAGTGAATTTGTTAAAATAATTACACAACTCACTTTTGCCATTATATCAGTTTACTAGTCAACTAATAGATAGTTCTTTTCTATCTGTTGACAGGCAAGATACAATTATGGTTGGTGTTATATGATGAAGCAAAATATGCAAATAAAGCTATGTTGGACTATTTCCTTGTTTTAATAATTATGGTAATTGTTAAAAGAAACAGACTGGAAATCTTTAAGAAAAAGGAAAAAATACTTCAAATGTTTTGTTTGTATTTACCTAAATATACTTAATATAATAGCCTATTTAATTCTGGAAGTAAATTAAAAACCAAGAATCAATTAATAAGATATCAAAATGATATTAATTGCTTACAAAGGCACAAAAGACTGATGTTCTCTAACCTCCTAAAATTCTGGCATAGATGCACAGTACGTTATTACTTTTGCACCTTCAAACCTAGCATTCATCTCTATCATAAGCTAGATAATAATTTCTACACATGATTTCACATATTTATTATAGATATTTAGACAATAAATATACAATGAATTAGATTCATTTCCTAATTTTAAATTTCTATGAGATGTTGCACTTCCATTTTGTTTTCATAAAGTTTAAAATGGTTTTCCCTGCTTACAGATTGCTTCTCTTTAAAAATTAATTCAAGGCCAAAATTTTCAATAATTGCATGCTCTAACTGGCATTCATATGTGACTTCAATAATGATTGCATTGTTATGAATTAGTTAAAAGTGGAAGCACCAAATGAGCTGCCTATATTACACACAGATAATATAATATAATATAATATAATATAATATAATATAATATAATATAATATAATATAATATAACTGGTTACTCACAATAAGTTAGGCAGATGTATACATAAATAGCAATTTCATACATATATTGTTAAATGAGAAGGGCAGGAATATTAATTCACTATCTTGTTTTCTGTCTCAAATAACAGGATTTTTATTTTGCCAAAATTCATGTCATT
>NC_022027.1:37758757-37761787 GCF_000317375.1 Microtus ochrogaster | reverse complement strand
TGTACACTCTTTACACTCTGTACACTATGTACACTCTTTATACTCTGTACACTGTGTATACTCTGTACACTCTGTATACTATGTACACTATTTACACTATGTACACTAATTACACTAAGTACACTGCAAGCTTTTTCTTGCATTGGATTGTTTTTGGCTGTGAATTCTGGTTGCATTATTCTTCACCACTGCAATGAGCACTCTTTGTATGTTTTGTCATATAATTTTATTAGTTGTTGTGTGCGATATTTCAGAGAATGAAATATCTTGTTCTGTCATACAATTTCAGATTACTCTATTTGACTGTTGTTAATGGTATGGAAAGCAGAACTCAAGGAACTGTCAGGAAGGCTGCATTTCACTGGATTTATGTTTCATTTTTTTCTTTACTTGTTAATTGAGTTATTATTAGTTATTATTAGCTATTAATAGGACTATAGCTGAGTCCTATTCATACTGTCCACTTTGACTTATTTTTCTGATTATTTTTGTCTCTGTGGACTCCAACTCATAATTACTATATACCAGTAATTAGTAAAATAAGAAATACTAATATGTACATTCTAACACCCCAAAGCATGCAGTGGTAAGGTCAAAGGTGAAGAAAAATGAATGGTAGATCTTTACTATTTCAACCAGTTAACAGATTTCTTAAGTAATGAAAGATATAGATTTAATGCATTGTTTTAAAATGTGATAATCTTAAAATTAGAAGAATATTTTAATTTAACATATTTTATTAATTATTTGAAAATTTCATGTCCTGAGTTTTGATCCCATGCTCTTCCACTCCTCTCCATATCTCTTCCATGAAACTCTACATGTCTCCCTATCTCCTTACTGCCTCTCAACTTCCTGTTGTGTCTTATTAGTTTTAAATAGCAAACCAATATCTATATGGACTGCTCATAAGTCCATGGGCATAGGCCCTCCACTGGATCATAGGAGCCCTGCCAAAGACTATACACTTAAAGAAAACCTCCTTTCCTAGAATTCATCACCTGTCAATACATATTAAGTTAAGGATGAGAGCTCATGAATCTCACCTACTCCATGTCATCACAGAATTTGACTGACTTGATATTGTGTAGTTCTTATGCACGTATGCGTACTGTTGGATTCATTAGAGAAGCAGTGCTGTAAGGTCAAGAAGATGCTATTTTAACCGTGTCGTTCCCAACCTCTGCCTCTTCCAAATTCCCCACCCCATTCTTTCTTTCTTTCTTTTTTAAGATTTGTTTATTTATTATGTATAGTGTTCTGTCTGCATATATACCTGCAGGCCAGAAGAGGGCACCAGATCTCATTACCGTTGGTTGTGAGCCACCATGTGGGTACTTGTAATTGAACTCAGAGGTCCTGAGTTCAATTACAAGTGCTCTTAACCGCTGAGCCATTTCTCCAACCCCACCCCATTCTTTCATGTTGCTCCATAAATTATTGTGAGGGACATTAATATAGATCTCCCTTTGTTCTTGAATACTCCACCGGCACTTAATGTTAAGAATAAGATTAGATCCTGTTGGTGGTGGCATATGCCTTTAATGACAGCACTTGGGAGGCAGAGGTAGGTGGATCTCTGAGTTTGAGGTCAGTCTGGTCAACAACAGCTAGGACTGTTACACAGAGAAGCCCTGTCTCAAAAACTAAAAATAAAAATGAATAAGACTAGAACTAGAGAGATATTTTAGTGGTTAAGAGCACTAGCTACTCTTTAAAGGACTCATGTTCAATTTCCAGCACATATAATTTCAGTTCCAGGGGATCTAACACTCACACAGATATACAGGCAAAATTTTAATTCAAAAAAAGAAAGGAGGGCCGGGCGGTGGTGGTGCATGCCTTTAATCCCAGCACTTGGGAGGCAGAGGCAGGCGGAACTCTGTGAGTTTGAGGCCAGCCTGGTCTACAAGAGCTAGTTCCAGGACAGGAACCAAAAACTACAGAAAAACCCTGTCTCGAAAAATAAAAAAAAATAAAAAATAAAAAAATAAAAAAAAGAAAGAAAGGAATAGCACTAATAATTGGTGAAGGGAAGTTGTTTCCTATATGTACACAAACATGCATAGATTTACTTGTAAGTGTATGTCCATATGCAAACACAAAAATGGTGTATTTCGAAAGCAACTTCATACAAAACAATATAGTAGAACTGGAAATAAACTAATATTTCAGAGAATGTCATTTTAAACTTCTGTGTTTTTCTTTCCTATGATCAGTTTTATAAATATAATTTCAAAATGCTGGCTCTGATAAGATATAATCAAATCTGTTTAAGTATTTCCAGGTAAATAGCTGTTATTGTTGATATAACATTTAGAACAAGAAGAGGAAGGATTGATGTGCAGAAATTACACTTACTGGATAATTAATTTCTATGTATTGAGAGTACATTGCTGTGATGATTTAATCCATGCTAAAGTATTCTCATACAGGTAACATACTTAGAAAAGGCACTTCGCATTTTCTGTGAACTGTACTTTATTTGTATCATTGGTGAACACATCTCAAGGAACACAGCATATTTGCTATCTTCAGAGTCCTTTTTACAGATATTATAGTGAGAGATCATGCTCCTTGACATCTCCACTTATCATTTAATAGGACATGGTGACATTGACAATTGTGGCCTTACGACGAGAACTTTATGAGTATCTCACATCTGAAGTTCATGTCAGAAAAATCTAATTGTAGGATTTCATCTCCGTTTTTCCTGCTCTGTCACACTATGATCTCAAGCCCATCCTCACATTTGCATATATTGACATTTTCAACATTTCAAAACTTAGGCAGTTTTATTTTGCTCTGCTGGGATATGAAAGCATCTAGCAATTACATCTCATTGATATTCAATCCTAGTATGCACACTTTTGAAATAAGGACTGGCATTTAATATTTTTAGAACTCTCTCCTGGTGTGTTTTGTTGTGATAATTCTTAATTTCCATATCCGTATTTAATATCTACATATTTTTCAGAGTTGTGGCATATCATGATAGTATGAAAGTATTTAATTATTTCCACACAATAA
>NC_022027.1:37745928-37758289 GCF_000317375.1 Microtus ochrogaster | reverse complement strand
GCTCCTCATTGGGACCTTGGGAGCTCAGACCAGTGCTCCAGTGTGGGTCTCTGTCTCTATCTCCATCCTATGGCAAAACTGACGAATATCTTGCATACCACCATAGCAAATGCATTTTTAAAGACCATGATGATATATTATTAAAATATTGTTAGATTATTAACCATATTTGTGAGATATTTAATAAGTATGTCATTAATTACTGTCTGTTGCTTTAAAACTTTTACCTGTATAATCAGCTTCAAGCTATTAGAATTCTTGCTGGAGTTTAAGATCAATTTGATTCTCATATTCTCTTGTCCAGGTTGAATTAGGGAAATTACTGTTTGTGAGTTTATTCAAGATCTTTGAGAAGGTTATTGCTTAGAGTTAACGATCTCATTCTTTTTGGTGAAGGACTGACATTTGGCTGTTTGAATGAGTCTTCTATTTCTCTTTAGTCGTGTTTTTGGTATTTGCATATCCCTCTAAGTACCGAGAAAGCTCCATTTCTTATAGGGATTTGGGGACTTAAGGCTATTAGCTCATTGAGGTTTCTGGAGACATTTATTTGAGGTTGTTGATCATTGAGGTTTCTGGAGACATTTATTTGAGGTTGTTTGAATATTGTCACTGATAAACTTAATTAATTAATTAGTTAGTTAATTAGTTAATTAATGTAAGACAGCACCTAACCTGGTTTAGGTTATCTGCTAACTCTATGTAGCTAAAGTTGACTTTGAACTTCTCATCCTGTCGCTATTTTAGCAATGCTGAGATTACATGTGTTCTTCGTCACAGTTGGGTTTAAATAGAGTTTATTACTGACCACAGGGGTTCTTGCATGTTTGGCCAGAACTCTGATCAGTCATACTCATGAACACCACTTCTCAGTTACAGAAGACCTTTGCATATTATGTGGAACCCTGATTTTGCTAGGCACGCAATGCTCTGCTTAGTATACTCTTCTTGCTATACTCATCTTAATATCTTTCTAAGAATGAACTACTTAGATCACTTAGATCACTAAGTAGTTCATTCTTAGAACGATATTAAGATAATACTTCAGGTCAACCCAGGTTGATGCTACTCTGAATAACTGATAGCAAATATTTTTTTCTTAATTACATCTGATAATATCTTCCACTTTTTCTCAGTAAGATAAACTGTTCATAAGAGATACCTTCATGATAGATACCTTCACAATCACAGAAATGATATTATCATGGGAATATATGGGAGTTGTAGGCATTTTGGAACTTACTACAATTTTTACCTAATGCATTGTACCTTTCAAAAATATTTGAAATATGAGTTACATCATCTTGTTATTGTTCAAAGATAAAATCTGCTCAAAACAAACAAGCTACTTTCTCTACAAAATCCAGAGAAACTATTATTCAAACCCCTAAAATCCTTATGATTTTATTACAGAGACTGCTATGAACCAGAATGAAATGAGAAGAATTTTGTGACTTAAGTTGTCTGGTAGGATAATGATCTTTGTTTCCCGTGTTTGACAAAATCTGTGGAATGTGCTTGTTTGTACTTTGAATGGCTATAAATAAATCAGGAGATTGTACAATTATCAGTTTGCAGATTTCTGAGAAGAAGGGCTCATTTGTATCCTTTAGAGTTCTCTCTTTTAGAATGAATTATTGGTTTGTGATTGTTGTGGATCCCCATGTGTTTAACAGTTTTCTTTAGTTCAAGTAATGTATTTTCTATTTTAATTCTACTTAGATATTGTATCTTCTTGATGCAAGATAAATTCACCTTTGTTTTGGTTGATGTACATAACTACATATTTATTAACAATCAATATTTACCCAGAGTTTGATGGACAAAATTTTAGTTAACAGCATAGGTTGGAGAACGATTTTAGAGACTAGTCAATTTGGAATTAGTAAAACATGGACTTTTTGAGGTCATTGTAGTTCCAGACTAAATTTTAGCTATTTTAAACTTTGAGTTAGACAAGCATTGGTGCATATAACATTAATATAGGTTATGTCTAGGGAAATCTTACTTACATATAACAAATTCATAAAGAGGATAAATTCTTTACATTCTTATTAATATTATTAATTAAATACTGACAGATAAATTAAATAATAAATTCAGACACAATTATATAATGGCTGCAGAATGGAACTCATATGCAAAGGCAATATTGTGTTCTATAATTTTGAATCATTTGTTTATTTATCCTCATTTCCAAGCTTATAGGCATATGTGTCATAATCTTATCATTTTAATAGTTTTTAACTAGTAACTGATAAATTAACTATCATTATAACTGAAAGTTTGCCCAAAAGCATAACACAAACTTTTAAAGTTGTTTATGAGATAAAATACAGGAAAAGTTCATTTATATAATTGTATAAATATATAAAAGCTAAATTTAACTGAGTCACATACTAATAGTATATTGTATTTTAAAATGCATATTTACATGAACACACACATTTAATATTTGTGCATTTTCTCACAGTTTATGGCTATTCCATAGTTGTACTTGGATTTTTGTCATGATTGATGCCAGTCCAACCTTCCTTCACTACCCACTCTACTTTGAATAATTTCCCTTTGGATTTTCAGTAAAAACATCAAATATGCTCAAAATGAATTTGCTGACAGAACAAAACCAAAAATATTATAATAAAATTGCCAAACCAAATTTGTAGTGAAAACGTTAAAAGTTGTTCTATGATGAAATATTAGAAAATGCACACTTTGCAAGTAATAAATTATGCCATGACAATAAAAATAGTATGTACACTGTTAGTACTTCAAGATTTACTTAACTAAAAAGCCTTTAAAAATAGTTTTAAGAATAAAACTGAAATGACACAATTATATATACCTTTATGGGCAATCTTAATGCTCAAACACCAAGTAACCACACACTAAGGTTGTGAAACCACATTTGTTGTCAACAGCTTTGAGCAACTCAATCTCTCTGATCTTCAGACAAGGTAGAATAGGCCTATATTTTGGACCTCCACAGTTATCATACACAATCTCACAGCAAGTTTATTGATTCTTCTGGTTGTTATACTCTTTCTGCCATCTCTACTGCAATGATCCCTCAGTATTAGGTATAGGAAAATTTATAAATGCATCCTATGGGACTGGGCTCAACAATTCTATATTTTGATTGGTTGTGCTTTTCTGTAATGATGTACATCTATTGCAAAAGATAAATCTCATTGATGGGGATGCATACTCTATTTATTTGTCAGTTTAAAGACAACTGTTTAGAATGTAGTTAGGGATTATGCTGGCTTTGTATAGTGACGGTTGTAGGTTATTTTCTGAGATCCATAAGATTACTCGCCCCAGATAGTTGACTAGGTTTCCATTTCCGGGCATTATTTCACTCTTGTTAAGGGAAAAAGTGCATTAAGAAGTTGTTTGGTACCACCAAATTTTGTGAGCCACTACTGCACTATTAGGATTATGATAATTCATAGGCACAATAATTTAGAAATAAAATAAACACTGTCATCATGCTTCTAAATTACATTGCCAACTACCAGTTGTGTCCATGTCATCACCAAATGCATGATGGAACAAAACTGCCTCTTTTCATACTACGACCTTGTTTCACATGCTGTGTTTGCAATATGGGCTCCCCAGGACACTGGAAAAGGGCAACACACCAACCTACTGATTCCTAACATACGTAAGCCATCTAGCAAAGTCCTCAAGCACAAAGAGCTGTTTGGTGAACTTCCTGTACCCTGGATACCAATGGTGTATTTACTGGATGCATTTTTTTAACCTTACTTCCAAAGTTCTCATAATCTTCTTCAGTACACCAGCATATAGCAATCTATCTTTAGAAGATACTTGTCCCTGATGTATCTTTCAAAATACTAACATAACTACTTACATTTAAAAGTTAGGTCCCATTACACCTAATAGAAAAAAATTTACTCCACTCCTTTTCTTTATATATATATAAATAATATATAATATTATAATATTATATATATATAATATAATACTCCTTCTCTCATGAGTATTTCCTAGTCTGACTAGATGCAAATTTCAATATGAGTTCCTGTAGCCATGTTGTTTATTTCTAGGTCCTTGTTCAACTACTCATGTGGGATTTCTCTCTGCATGCTGTGAATATGTTTTTATTACCTGAAGTATGAATTAAAAACTCAGGGTCAAAAATTGAGGTTCAACCTGAAGATCTGAAAAGCAAAGCAGCCAGTCACTGGCTCTTACCTAGACCTCAGTCAGTTTTTTTTTTTTTTTTCATCATCAGTTCTGGATGGCCAGGAAACTAGAGCACAGTATCTAATTACAGAACGGCACCCAACGTTCAGCAAAGTACATCCACATAAAACCTAAGAAAACTTTTTTTTCTTAAAAAAAAAAAAAGGACTTCTAGATGTACAAAAGCAGGAGTCAATTGGAGCTTCTTAGTATCCGCATACTTTCAGATAGGCTGTTTTCTGTTGGCAAGCAAAGGGGCATCTCCTTTAAAAGAAAGCTTCCTGACTCAAAGTTAATAGCAAATACTGTACTTCTCTGGCTTTCTGGTTCATACTGGCAGCACAAATGACTGTGGCTTTTTCAGCTGGTCCTGGTTAGAGCCCTTAAATAGGGTTCATGGGCAGCATGCTACTAGTTGTTTAATAGTGACACAGACCTGATGTATTCCTGGAGCTGGGGTTGTGAGCATGGCTCACAGAGGTGATATACAGACTTCTGCTATGTTGGCAGGGCAGAGCCAACAAGCAAAATCACAGCATTAGTCCTATTTACTCTTGTTTAGTATTAAAAAACAAAACAAAATTCTTCTGTTCAAAAAATGATTATAGATACACAATAAGACAGATTCAGATGAAAAGGATCTCTGAATGGGTCACAGTGTTGGATAAACATTCTTGTGCTTAGCAAAAAAAGAAGACACGGTAGAGACAGTCATATATTAAAGGAGAAAACATACTAAAATATATATTAAAAAGTAGTAGACTAAAATTAATAAGCTACACCTAAAGATGAAATAAACACAGAGAGTGTGGATTATGTATATTATTGTGTTTCGTTGTGTTTTTGACTATTATTGTGTTAACTGATCAAAAAGCATTTGATTCTTGGGGCTTCTAAACTAATACACATATACATTTTAAAGATATCTTGACTTTAAAATTTGAGTATAAGGATATGTTACTTTGGAGAAAAAAAAAGGTTCTGCTTTTGTTTCACCAGAGGATGGGAACCTAAAGATTCTTTCCAGGCTTATGTGGTTTGATGGAACAAGACCCCTCTGAAAAATCTTTCACCTATATAACAGAAGGAAGCAGTTTGGAGACAACAATGCCAAAATTTCCAAAATAATTGCTTATAAATATTTGTTTTCATTTAAAGAGGGGTATGATATAAAAATGAATGCCTTACATTGGTACTGACTTTGGTTTACTGATATAAATGTAAAGTCAATTTTGTTATATGTATATTTCTATTCTTGTCTAAGGTATTGTGGTTATGCAGTTCTTTCAAAAGTGTAATGTATCTTAAAAATTTCAGATTAATAGTCATTTATAATATTCAAACTTGTAGTCATGTTGGTTTTATAGATATAAACAGTTATATTTCAGTTAGATAGATAATGATCAACATCTCAAAAACCTACAGAATATGGCATTTAAAACTTTTTTTTAAAAATGTTTTAAAAACTTAGACTTTTCTTGACAGTCAGTGAGACATGTCTTCTTCTGTCAGCACCAATCTACTTCAAGATGTCAATGGACATTGAAGAAACTCATTATGGAATTTGCCTTCAATGTGACAAGACAAGCAATTTGGGCAAGAATTGCTCTTGCCGAGACTACTTGACAGTATGCTGTATAAACTTGACATGCAGGACCCACAGAAAATGAATGATGAAATTTCTAAAAGAAGGTTAAACAGTCCTTCATGATTCCTACTTCATAAAACTGTCCGCCAGACATTCTGCAGGACACTGAAGAAAGTGACTGACCAATTGCCAATATAGGCAAAACAGTCTTTCAAATCTCCTGCTTCATGGAAATGTCTGACAGATACTATAGGCCTGTAGGCTGAAGATGGATGCCACAACATCTCAGAAGAACTTTGGGTGACTGTCCAGGCAGCTAGATGTCACTGTTAATTCTATAGTTTTGGAAGTTGCTTACAGTGTACTTTCTTTACTTAGGTAATATTATAACCTTCTGGGGTCTTTAATGGAATTGAAGACAGATAATTATAGTTCTCCTTAGTTATGATAAAAGGTAAATTAGACATAAAATTTTAGATTCAGAAAGAAATACTATAACTATAATTATCTCTAGATATCTGTTTTGTTATATGTAATTTTACTATGTTAAAGTTAAAACCTTTTCTATTTAGGCAAAAAAAAAGGAGATGATATGGGATTTCCCTTTGCATGCTGTGAACATGTCTTATTACCATTGGTTATTAAGGAAGCTGGTTTGGCCTACGTCAGGGCAGAATAGAGCTAGCCAAGAAAACTAAACTGAATGCAGGGAAAAAGAAGGCTGAATCAGGCAGATGCTATGTGATATCAGAACCCTAATAAGCCACAGCCTAATGGCAATACAAAAATTAATAGAAATTGGTAAATTTAAGATATGAGCTAGCTAGAAATTTGCCTGAGCCATTGGACAAACAGGGTTGTAATTAATATAGTTTTGTTTGATTATTTGGACTTGTATGATTGAAAGTGCAGTCTCCAATTACAGAGTATCATTTGCCAAGATGAGCTAAACTTTCATCCTGAAATCCTGACTAGGGACAGCAAGGTAATGAAGAAAGTATGGTAAATCTGGGATCAGGTTTTGCTCTGTAACTGCTCCTAACTACTGCTACCACTGCATTCTTGGATGTTTATTACATACTGCCAGGAAGTATGGTAGGTAGTATCTATTGGAGGACTATGTATGCTAGAGAGTCTGGTTTTAAGTATAAGGAAGTAACAGTTGCTAGGTCTTTGCACACATTGATCGATCACTCATACCTAGACACCCTAGAAAATTTTGTCATTTCTGTTGAGCTTTTCTCATGGGTAATAGCATTTCCAGTTTACCATGGATTACCATGCCTTCAAGTTCTGCTGTGTCCATTTTAAATTAGGCATTCACTCAGGGCCACTTCTGCTTTCATATCTGTACAAGTTTTAAGTGTGAAATTTCCACTTGCCCCTTCAAGAGTGGATGATTGATTGTTGAGAAATTTATGACTACTTATGTTTTTTAATACTTATCTACAATAATATGATAATCAGTGAAGCTTCTACTTGGTTATATTAAAAAATGACTTGGGCATTCCATAGGCTTGGATCTTGCATGCTACAAAAGGTAAGAGGAATGTAATAAATTGCAGATGAGTCTGGCCACGAGCTATCATTCGGTAGCCACATGAACAGGACACTATGGAGGTGTAGTTTACTGAAGACTTCATGTTACTATTGTTCGAGTTACTAACTAGCTAAAGAGCAGAAAATGTCGAAATGAGACCTGTCCTGCAGTCTCCTGTTATGTTAGGGTCTTTACCAAGTGTCTGGACCATTTAAAACAACAATAGAATGTTAGTTATGATACTTCTAAGCCAGGGTTGTCTGTTACTAAGCCATAAATCTTCAGAAAATGTGTTTTAATAATAATCATATTTACAATTTAATATTCAATATTTACATGAATTTAATTCCTTATTCAAGAAAAATCGCAAACTAAGCACGATGGTAAAAACATTTACATGTGGCCTGTCAAGAAATTAGTATTTTTTTTGGTACCAACATTTTTAATATAACTAATTTTACAGGTTTTATTTGAAGAAAATTACAAAAATTATTGAAATTCCTTACTTCCATACTAGCAAGCTAGTTGTCATTAATTTTATTATTTATTATTTGTGAGCAACATGAATTAAATACATCTGTGATGCCTAAGTGGATATTTTAGAGGATAAACACATTTTCAAAGACAACACACCTGGCAAGGGAAAAATCAAGCTAATGTAAAAGCTTTTCATTTCAACTATGACATGTTGAGAAAAGAAAATCACCATAATGATTTAGTTTTTCCTTGAGTATATGAGTATTAAAATTTTAAGAAAATTATATATTATAGTCATAGCTGCATCTTTCATTTTATATTCATAATTCTCATTACAGAATATTTTATATGCTTTCAATATATGCTTATTTTATGTGTGTTTATTTTGTACAAATGAATGACTTTAAAGTTTTTGCTGAACAGGTGGCACTAGCCAATCAGTTGCAGTTTGAGATATTAAAGAGGTCCAGCTGTCAGGCAGTAGGAGGAATATAAAATGTTGCCTGTGGTAAGATTGCTTATTTATCATTGTTACCATTTACAACACCCAAGAGTTACTTAAATAATTTCTGCTTGAGAAGATTTTATAAAATCTCATTCTCGCATACTCAAGGATACAAGTAAAGACACCTGCAAAACAAAATTTATTACCTATTTAGAATATAAGTTTCTTAATATCCCACACTCTCTTTGTGTGTGTGTGTGTGTGTGTGTGTGTGTGTGTGTGTGTGTGTGTGTGTTAGTAAATAACTTCTAGGTAACTTTTGTGGCATGGACATAGGAAACAATTGAATTATATGCTGTAGTTTGGTAGAATATTACTGTTATAAACATTGTAAACTAGCACCCAATTAAGAATAATATATCAATATTTAAAATAAATTGCTTGCAAATGACATTAGCATCCCATTTATAAAATCAGTTAAAATAAATCTATCCAAATACAGAAATTAGTTGAGGTGCTGAAAGTTTTTGTGTTGACTAGCTATTTATGGAATTAATAAAGTAACTATAAGTCAGGGAATTTATTCTCTTGGATTATTTTAAAAGAAAATACAGAGCGTTGAACTCATTTTAACTTTTTAATTTTCTCAACATTAAATATTAACTTAATGCATATAAATTCTAAAAATAGTCTTAATCACTTCAAAAAATATAAAACTTTGGAAACTTTATGAAAAAACTTAACTTACAATTGTATGAAAAAACAATGATTTTGAAAGTATTTTGAGAAGTGGGTGGTGATTTCTCAATGGGATGAAAAAAGTGTATAAGACTAGAGCTTAAATAAAATAATCTGGCCCTACACATTGCTTGATAAGTAAACATCTGGATATTAAGAATGATTTTGGAGGATGATCTAGGTAATCCCTGCCTTTAATCCAAACACTTGAGATGTAGAGGTAGGTAGAACACTGAGTTTGATGCGAGCTGCTCTAGAGAGCAAGTTGCAGAAAAATCAGGATTACCTAGAAACCATGTCTCAATAATAAATAAGAATAAAAATAAGAAAAAATGGTGATCGTAGTGCTCAAATTATTACCAGGGAACGGATCAAGGGAAATGAAATGATAAAAGATGATAGAACAATATTCATTACTGGGCAGTTCAGAATTTCAAGATTAATAAGATGAGGAATTAATAACAACTCAGGTCGTTATGACTTAGTGTTCGTGATTTCTATGTGAGTTTATGTTTATCTTTACAAAGGTGGGATGGATAAATAAAGGAATATTTATTAATTCTCACAAAAACAAAAGATGGCTATTTTAGATACATACTAACATTGGTTCTGTTTTTTGAAAGAAAATGATAAATGATTCCTAGGAAATAATAACTCTTCCAAAGTCATTAAAAACAAAGACTAGCTCAAAAACTAAGAGATGAGAATACATGCAACACAACCTTTATAGATGATTCAGTTCCCTAGTCATAGAATAAAAGTAAAAACCACAAATCTAAACAATCTATGGATGTCAGATAGTTACATTGTACATTAATAAGCTCAGAAATTAATGTTGCTTCATCAAATCTAATAATATAATACTATTATATTACAAATAGGGAGGAGTGAATGAGTAAATATGAGAACTCTGTAATGTCTTCTGACATTCAAGCTGTTCTAAAACAGGAACCTATTTTAAAAGTAATAAATAAATTATGCACTGATAATTCCTGAGTGCTACCTATTATATCATTATACAAAATGTCCATAAATTCCTGAATAATAAAATTTTAGGTGCATAGCTTTTATTTATACATACATATATAGAGATTTAATAATGTCATATAAAGGGAACTTTTGTGAATTATTTGAGTTATGAAATAATTTGAAAGTAATTTTCTTTATTCACTCCAGGACTGCTCATAAGAAACCTCTAATGGATAGGAACTTAGTATTTGGATCTCAAGTAAGAAAAATGTTCTGTGGAACTGACATAAATAGAATTTTAAGACCATTCTTGTTACCCTAAATCTCCAGTAATAGAATAATTGAGTAAAATACTAATTATTTGGTAAAGTTAAATATACCCTCTTAAAATGTCGACATGGCAAGTGGCATAAATAATATGTAAACTTATAATTTAGATTTGATGGCCCTAAAAAACAATAATCAATGCCTGCTAAGACAATAGAAGGTTAATATATTTCAATGAGTAATGTAGACATCATATCAAACCATTGTTATTTTTTTTTAGGGTAAATCAGAATGGCTGCTAATTTATCGTAAAAGGGTTACACTTTTTACTCCATTATTGCACAATTGTTTAGCTACAAGCAAGATTGAAGCAGACTCAATGTATTACAGCACCTTTTCTGAGACAAAAGAAATAAGTTTACCCAGTATCTAAATGCCTACCTATCTTTTTACATTTTTACATCATTATTTCTTTATTTGGAAATGAAAGGAAAATCCTAGCTTAATTCAACTTTCCTGTCGTTGTGTGTACCCATTATTTATGCATGGTTAAAAATGTTATCTGTCTTACCAGTCTGCATGCTCTGAATCTATCTATCTATCTATCTATCTATCTATCTATCTATCTATCTATCTATCTATCTATCTATCTACATCTATCATCTATATATCTATATCTATCTATCTATATCTATCATCTATCTATCATCTATCTATCTATCTATCTATCTATCTATCTATCTATCTATCATCTTTCTATCTATATTATAGCAACAGAAAAATCTATGTTATTTGGGGTAAATATATATCTTGTAATAGACATTTTGATTGTAGTTATTTGATTTAATACACATAATTTTTCAGAGAGCAAAATAATATAGGAGGAGTCTAAAGCTGTAATTCCCAGCATAGACAATTTGCAACAACATCATTAAAAACAAAATTGTTACACATTAAGAAGATTTTTTTTAATTTAATCCTATTTTTGGTTTAAGGCACTTGGCTTGTTTTCCTAAACACAATTTTATTTAGTGTTGTGATATGTTTATAAGGTAGGTGTTAAACACATATTTCAAGCCCTAAGGCTGCTGATTAAGAGATAAAGGTACACTTCTTGCTTAGGATACGTGAATCACTAGATTCTGTCCCAATTAAATACAATAAAATTATAAAATAATTTAATGGGCAAAATGATTTTCTTTGTAATTTTAAAAACATATAAGTTAGTCATATCACTTCTGTCTGTGATATTTCCTGATATGGGCTTTCTCCAAAGAATATTTGTCCATAATACAAAATCTGAGATGGGCCAGGTAGAGGACATTGTGAGTAATATAAAATATTACAACCTGTCACAGGCCTGAATTTCAATAAGGGATTCAAACAGATACAGGGCTATATGTAAAGATAGTATGGAAATTCAATGAAAAAATTTAGCAAAGGTTATTACAGGAACATAAAACAGAGTCACTTAGGGTTAAATGGTCAAGACAAGAGTTTAGGGATAAACAAACATATACTTAGATTATATTATGTCAGAGCAAATAAACCAAGTTCTCATAAACTCAGAATTCAAAAGATCATTACATACTCACCAGAACAACAAAAGATGAAAGGATTCAACATGCTCAGAGCAAGTACTTAAAAATATCAGTGTATAAAAATAAATAAGACTGAAAACAAAGTTTCTATAAACGAATTTTAAAAGCATAGAAATAAGACTATAGAAAAAAATAATTTTAGGAATTCATTCTTTTCTCAATAATAAATAATATTTATTTTACTTTTTCTTCCTAAGAGAATTTCAATTTCATGGAGTATTTTGAGATATAAATGTTATTATTTATTTATATATGGAAAAACTTAGGATGTTTTGTAACGGCGTAAACGAATGCAGACAGATTGTAAATATACATAGCTTTAATAGACTTACAGAACCACCGTTCCCTCGGAGACCAGGAAAGCAGAAGCAGAGGCTGGGGGCACGCTTGCCAAATATATAAGCAAACATTAGCCCGAGGCGAACACGCCCCCTAAGGGGCGGGACTTATCCCTACATCTCCCCTTTTTGTCTAAATAAGACAGAACTAAACCAAATACAACTATATACAATAATAACAAATAA
>NC_022027.1:37733554-37744098 GCF_000317375.1 Microtus ochrogaster | reverse complement strand
CGGGATATCAGAATTAGCCAGTAAGGGCTAGAGCTAAAGGGCCAAGCAGTGTTTAAATGAATACAGTTTGTGTGTTGTTATTTCAGGGCATAAGCTAGCCAAGTGGCTGGGGTGCTGGCGACGCAGCCCCGCCGCTCCTATCACTACAATGTTTAGGTATTAAGGGAAATGAGTTACTTATGAAAATGGCAGATTGCTTGAAAACAAATTTAGAAGGAAGAAATATAACTAAAATAGAATTGGATTAGCTATAGACAGTACAATAATTAAATTCACTACTTGGTTATACACAATGTTTATTCCATGAAGACTAAGAATTTAATTTACTTTTTTATTCATTTCTAAATTATAATATGAAACCATGTCACCTTAATATAGGTATAAATTAAAAATTAAATAAGGTAACAAGTCTATATATCATTCAAAGTTCTATAGTACTAAATTATGAACAGTATGATTTGTGAGTCATCAGCATTGAAAATATTTGGATCAAAGAAAATTTGTTGAGCCAATGCCCTTTACTCAAGTTATATATAAAACTAAAGTAACACAACTTCTGGAAGGCACACAATATGATCCCTATGAAGTTTATGTTATGGAATTTACTTCCTGTTTGTGTTATGTTTGAAAACATGTAAAGGGAACTATTCAAAGTAGAGAAGAGATGAGTGGTGTTATGATTCAGTGTTAATAATAAAGGATAGTAAATTATATATAGTAAATAAAGAGCTGGTCTGATATTTTTGAGTTTCTAATTAAACAATTTACTCCTTCACTACCTACCGTTAAACTCTCCTATGTGCCCATTCAAAGTTATGGCGTTCTCTTTTCATTGTCTGTTGATACACACATATGCATATAAATACATATGCATATAAACACCTAAGTACAACCTGCTAATCCTATACAATAATAATCAGAGTTGAATAATTTCAGGGCTGAATATTTGTATTGGATAACTAATTGGTGTGCACATTCCTGGTGAAGACTATTTCTTCTACTCTCAGAATTCCTTAGTTTGCTCAAGCTCTCTCTGTATATGAGATTCAGACCTGAACTTTTTGCTGTCCATTTTATCTTGTCTGTTCTTGTTGTCCTTGGTCAACTGATGTTTAGACAGTCATGTTGCCAAAACTTTATTGATATAACTCTGACATTCTTAGCATACACAATCTCACAGCAAGCTCCCTGATGGTTAGTCTTTTACATGTTCTCCTCTCTTTAAATGTTCCCAGAGCCTTAGATGTGGGAATTGTGACTGGATACATTTGTTGAAATTGAGAACTACAACTCTGCGGTTTGATTTGGTGTAGTTTTCTGTAGTGACCACTTATTGTTGCAAGGCGACATTTCCTTGCTTTTGGCTAAGGACTACACTTGTCTATGGCTATAAGGACAAATATTTATAGATGGTCATTAGGTATTGTTATTGTTTTGTGAAATATTGAGTGTAGAGCCCTGTAATAACCATGATTTCACTAATGCTGAGTAGTTAGCTGGGTTTCCAGTACCAGACATGTAATCCTTCTTGATTCACAGATCATAACTCCAATGAGACAGCTGTCTCATTGTCAAGGTATGGGTGATACCAGAGTACCACAAAGCTCATAGTGCCATGACCTTTTGTTGATCTAATTCATAGGTATCTTAGCTGGGTAGGGTTGTTTGCTATCTTCCTTGTATAATAACTTTTGGTATCATGACAGTCTTCAGAGATGGGGTATTCATGTCAATTTTGGCTCAGAGGTGAGTGATCACTGTGTCTGAAGTCCATGATCTCTTCAGCAATATGAACTTAACTTCTACCCTTGTGCAACAACTGCAGCTACCAAGGGACATAATAATAGCCTGTAGCATATTGAGAGAATCTTAGAAAAATCTGTCCAACAACTGAAAGAGTGTTTTTTGTCCCTTGTTTTTTTTTATGTTTTTTATTGATCTTTTACTACTAGAAGAAACATCGCCCTCCTTGATGAAAAAAATTTTAATTTAAACTACGTATATGTGTTCATACACACTCATGTGCATTATAGTGACATTTGGAAAGATCGTTAATTGTATCATTTCACATGACTTTTTCATTCTTGCTGTTATTTTACCTCCTTTCTCATCTCTATTCTTCTTGACTATTTTTCTCATTCTACTTGTAGTATACATGCTTCCCTCAGTCCTTCCATCAGATCATTTGTACCTTACTGTTACCTCCTGTTTCTCCTAGCCCCATTTTACCGTGCTGGTTTCTGCAGCTACTCCAGCATGTGAGCTCACTTATGAGGATTTAGAGATAGGAGCTTCAGATGATAAAAAGCAATGCACATTCACCTCTGCTACTCTAAATCAGAAAATTATTCACATACAACTTGATACAAGACTTTGAAGATGGAAGAAAGATGGTAAACTGTGATAGAGTAGCTTTAGTTTTAATTTGGGTGAAGAATATGAAGGAAAGTGGTATAAAAAATAAATTATTAAGACTTATTTAGGAAATGTGAAAAGACTTCCTCAATGTCTTACAATAATGAGTAAGTAATGAACTTAAACAGTGTGTGAATTTGGTGTGAAAGTGGTGTGAAACATTTGGTGAAATGGATTTGCACTAGTTATTGAAACTGGTTGAAATCATTTGGGTATCAGAAATTACTGATGTGGGATTCCCCTCTGTATGCTGTGAATACCATTGGTGAATAAGGAAATTGCCTTGACCTGTTGATAGAGCAGAACTTAGGTAGGCGGGGGGGGGGGATTAAACTTATTGCTGGGAGACAGATAGGCAGGGCCAGAGAGAAGCCATGTAACCCTACCATACACAGATGCCAAACGTTTTCTGGTAAGCCACTGCCACGTGGTGATACACAGATTAATATTTAAGAGCTAGCCAATAAGAAACTAGAGCTAATAGGCCAAACAGTGTTTTAAATAATACAGTTTCTATGTGATTATTTTGGGTCTGAGCTGCCAGGCAGCCAGGGAAACAAACAAGCGACTCTCATAATAACAAATTACTTGTCATATCCTTATGATAGAGTGCAACCACGGTGCTAAGATGTGTGTTAGAAAGATGTAAATTCAGAATCCCCCTTTTTTTGTTAATCATACTCATTTTAGTGTTTGTCATATGTAAATCAAAGTTTGAGATATCTCTAGCAGAGAACCTCAAAACTATGATTCATCTTTGATTGAATTAAACCTGAAATGGAAACAACTGACATTTATAATTATTTTCTTCCACAGAATTCTATCACATTCTTGTGACACATATTAAAGTTCTACAAGATTGAGAGATTAAAAGTGATAATTATTTATCATCTCTTTAGTCTCCAGGTGGCATGCACAGTGACAATCTGGCTAGAGCCACTCATGTTTTCCAATTAACTGAGAAGTTGCCTAGATTTGGCTGGTTGATGACAACCTTGTCTATTCCGGCCAGGATGGCTGGGGTTCCTTCCACATGGCCTCTCCTCCAAGAACATACGGCCAAGGCTTCTTCCCAGAGTGATATTATAAAGTATTCCTCTGAAGAAAGAGAAAGTAAGCCTCCATATGCAGAAGGTATTTGAGGCTTCACTTGCAGTCTGTGTACTATTGCCTTTGTAAAAGAATAGATTCAATGTCAGAAGGGCAGCAAGGTGATATAGAAACAATAAATACTGGCATAAGGAGATTATTTACCATAATCTATCATAGTAATATCATTGGTAGTTAAAAGTAACATGGAATTAAAGAAATGGTAGAACAGTCTTTTTTTTTTTTAATAGTTGAAACATCTATATTGCTTAGACTATTAAGAGAAAGCTAAGTTGATTTGTGAAATTCTCAAAACCTTAATGGTGCTGTTTATCACTTGTTTATGCCGTGGAATTCAGGGCAAGATACAGCCCAGAGGCTACAAACCAATAGAAGTAAGTGAAATGTTGTGTTTCTCATTACCTTACCATCTATTTACAGATTGTCAGCAGCAACCTGTACTACTTTTAGAACAGAGGGATGGCTGCTCCTGCAGAGTCTGCTAGCAGCCAGCTGCGCTTTCTCAATGCAGCTTATCAAAATTCATATGTGGACAAAAGAACCTAGGCAATAAATATAACAGCTTTCGGATCCTTCCATTGTTCCATAGCTGCTGGTCAGCAAATTTAAGTAGAGTATAAAACTGAATTAGAAGAGATATTGTCAGAGACATGAGATTAAGGCTCCGTTGGTACAAAATCATAAGTGGCCTGAAATTTTCTGTCATTCTGGTTTCTATTTTTCACAGGAAAGAGTTAAGAAACAAACATACTTATGTAGTCACACAAAATGTACCCTCTCGTGGCCACATTAGAAACCAGGTCACTTTAAAAAGAACCACTGAGCAAAGCATGGATCCATTTACTTCTATGTCTGAGATCACAGGATCACTCCCCCAGGCCTAGCAGGTAGCAATAATGAACTGGCAGAATGCCTGTTCGTTCCATCTGCTGTTTTCAAGGCTTCTGTCTCATCATTTGCATTATATCCCATAAGCAAATTAGATTTAGAATTCTTTCCTCGACAAGAAGATTTCTTAACCATGAAGAGACCTACTACCACATACTTAAAAGACCCTCTCCTGTGGAGAGAAGTTAAGTCCCATGACACAAAAGTGGCAGAGGAAAAGAAAGTACAACTAGATTTTTGTTACAGTGTTTAAGGGTCTTTTTATAACATTGGTGGTATAGCGATCATTTTGCTATGCTGTTGGTCCTTGCCTGCTTTTCAATCAGTCATTAAGATATAGAAGCACCCAGCTTAAAATTGTTATTATTTTTACTACAAAAGAAAGAAACTCAAACATTTAAATAGTATTTAACCAGGGTAATTGAGCTCACCAATAAATAAGACTGAAAAAGGAAAATTATCCATAGTAATGTAATTCAAATGCATTTGTTTCTGTTATGTTTTTATAATTTATAAAAATATAGAAAATATTAATGCTCTATATATTTTGGTTTGTTTGTGTATGTGTGTTTGTATTTATGTGTACCTGTCTATGTGATGTGTGCATGAGTGTGTGGGCCTGCTTGTGTGTGTCTGTGTGTCTGTGCAAGTGTGCATACATGGTTATGATTCTTCAACATACAAGGCTTTAGAAAATGAGGTCACCTGATAAAAGATTGAATTAGTGCCAGGGTAGTTGGATTTAGCTTGACTAAATACTTTACTCTGGAGGTGATTTTAGGAAGTCTGACAATAAGTAAGAACATGTAAATATAGGAATTACCGCTAGGTGTAACTCAATTTCTATCATTATCTCAACTTTAAAAATAAAGTATCTTTCCAATGTGCACTTGAAGTGCTGTATTTTATGCTTATTGTTAAATACCACAGAGAACAAGATTCTTTTCAACCTGAAGATATGCACACCAATTCATTCAGTATTTTGAGAACACCAAAAATATTTAGTCCATTGTTTATTTTTTATGTGTTCAGTTTTTTGAGACATTCTGGTTTTAGCTTTACTCATCTGATTCATGTTATGCTCCTACATAAGCCTCTCAGATGCCAGTGTAACACTTCATACCTTGAATCTAGCTTGTAACAATTAGCAAAACATTGTTATGTAGAAAGAACAAAGAGAAGGTATTTAACTACAGAGTGAGTAAATGTTAAAGAACACTGAGAAGGAATCATTGCAGGTTAGTAGAATATGTCTAACGATCCGACTGAATGGAAAAGATGCTCTCTTATGCTTGCTGAAAGAGTAGAGCATGATCGAAAAGGGCTATATGAGACCAGTATATTTCTGCTTATGTGCCACTACTGGCTTAGGCTAATTTATTTATATTCACAAAATTAAGATTTTTCTAACATATTTTTATATCAAATACATGAATCTTACTCTAAATACTATAAAAAGAATAGTATTCATTGTATTTAAGCACAATACACATTTATATTTTTTAACTATCACTGGGAAATAAGCTAAATTAAAAATATGAAATTATAATTGATAATTTTTCTCAACTTATTTCCTTAATTTGTTGTTTCTAAAATTCGCATTATGTTTTGCATTTTGAGAAGTTCATATATGAGTACTACGTTAAATAAATTCCTCCTATCTCTCCTCTCGCCAACTCCTACCACATGACTTCATTTATTTTTTATAAAATCTACCTTTTTTAGAGAAACATCATGTTAGCACTGAATTTAATAACAGAAAGGGTAAATGATAAATATAAATTGCAAAAGAATAGCATATGTCCTATGAGGAGAGAGATACCTTAGGTTCCATAAAACAACTGTAAATTGCTTTCATTGTAGAAGTCTACAGATATAATTACTATTGAATAATTCTCCTCTTTAATAATCAACTTGTTAAATTGTTGCTATTAAGATAATGGACATCAAAATGTGTTTTTAAGAAAATTTTCCCTTTTTACTTTTATGACCCCACTTTCGGGGTTATTTGGTATTAGTAGAACAATATCAAGTGTTAGATTGCGCTGGTAAATTTTAGTGAAATTAGAAATTCTAATTTCATATCAGATTCAGAAATTTTGTTACCACAGTACATTGAGTATTTATTTTTAATTCTTATGATAGTTTGCTTTGTCTTTATTTTGTCATAAAATTATTGTGCACAATTTATGTTAATCTAAATTCGTTTGGGTTCATATATATCATGCTGTTCAATAAGAATAGTGTTAAACTATTATTATTAAAGCAACACAAACCAAAAGGACACTCATTCTAGATGATGCTTATTTGTTTTTGTTAGCACAGAAGGTATTGTGTTCCATCATTTTATTTTACTTTTCTTCCAACTGAAATGATACTGATCAATTTATTTTCTATACATTGTGAGAAGTATTTTGTTGAGTATTAAAATTTTGTGAAAAATATCACTGGTTACCTGTTTCCTATTTGCTATCTTTCTCAAGCATCCTTGATTCTCATTCCCACTTTGAAATATAAGTGGCTTGCATGTATAGTTTTAGAATGACATTTCTGAACCTCACCACAAGTTCAGATGCACCACCAATGATTTCACTGTCATATAAATGACATATTAGCTACTCCTGAAACACAACAGTGGGTGAGTCAATGCAAATCCAAATAAACTTTATGTGGAGAATAAGAATTGGTGTGTTAACCAGAATTTCTACAGAGAATTTATATGAAGGGTGGGAAAGACTTTATTAATCACTATCATTTCATGTAGCTCTGGAGCATTGATTGATCAAATTAGTGAATGTTTTGCCAAAATATAAAAAGTCCTACATATAATTTCTACTTTTACTACCTGCTATTAATAAGTGATTGCTTCATGCCTAGCATGTGATAAATTACCAATTCTAGACACAACATACTGTGTTAGAACCCGTTTTTTTTTTTTTATTTGCAATAGCACATTTTTTTTTGGTATGGATTCTACAGCAAACACCAGGATATTCTCCAAAAGTTTCATGTTTTAAAAAAGATAGAAATGCTGAGGATTTGATTTTTCCCATTCAGTGGGTGCTGTGCAAACCCTACAAAACTTAATTCTAAGTTTTCATTTTTAAAAATGGGATTATTTTTAAAAGAAAGGTTTTCATTGCTAAAATAGTTGTAATTTCAGCTCTGACACAAAAAAAAAAATATTTCTCATCAACCTCAGTAAAAGGAAGTACTGCATTTCTTACTGCCAGATCCATCAAGAAATTTTTAATTAATATGATTGATTAAATATAGACTAAAGAAACTTGATTCCCAGTATGAATCCCACAACCCTCCCTATTTTGATGTTAAGCTTCTTTTTCAGACATTTTAAATGATATAAATCAATATTTAATTATTGTTGGAAGCAGTGAGACCCCAGATCCTGAATTTCTTGTAATCCCCTGATCTGAGTGCCTACAGCTGCTCTGAGCACGAGACCTTCAGGAGTTCCTGATGGCAGGAGAGTGGTTTCTGGTGGATTTGGCTGGGGCGTGGCTATCTCTATATAATCTGCCCCTGAACACAATAAAGGGGGCATTCTTGGGGAATTCAAGGATGACCCTTGTCGCTCTCTCTCTGTCTGTGTGTGTCTGTGTATATTAACCTCCAGGCCCCTTGCCCGAAGCTCGGTAACTGGGTGCCAACGCACACAACGCAGACACGGGGACATGGTGCGCGGCAAATTATTTATTTCAGTAATCTTGTTAAATAATGAAAGTATTACCTAATGCCAGCTTTGAAAGAAGAATGAAACTTTAGATAGGGACTGTTTAGTCCTACAAGCAAGGAGTTATATATCATATATTAATTTTTAAAAATATTAAACATTATGATAGAACTCATAGACATGCTAGAAAATCAATAATCTAATTTTGAAATATAGTTTCAAGATATATTTTATATCTTTTTAAGTTTCTTGCAGCATTTTAAAACTGACCTGATCCAGCAGGAATAAGGGTCCCAAATGGCAAAGTATTGAGTGGAACAATATGGACTGAAAAGAAGAAATGAGAAATAAAACAAAAGTATTACCAAGGGATAAGGGATTATTGAGTAATCTGATGATTTATATAAAGGAAGTTTATTAGAAAATACAGCATCAAAATGGGCCCCGACATAAAAAACTATTTTCCCTAACTGGACTGGTACGGAGGTGCAAGGAATAACCAGACACAGCTTACAACATCATTACAGAAGGGCATCTCAGGCTTCTCACCATCTTGAAGATCTACCCGCGTTTATTATCAAACATCTCTTAGTCCCACCCCCCTCAACCGAGGTGGATACCTCATTGATATTCTCTTTCTGTGGAATACCCTGCTAGGGACAGCACCTGCAACTAAATCACCAGCTTTGGCAAACACCTCTCCCCAGGAGGTCTACATTTATAACAAAAGAGAAAGGAGTAGCACATCCTGGCTATTGTTGAGGGCAGTGACAGCCTGTCTGCAGGTCTAAATTACCACCTCAGGTGGGCCTATGGCTTCAGAGCCTGGCTGCCACACCATATAGAAATATGGGCCTACATCATATGTACAGTTTTCAAAGGGAAGAACTCTTAAGGTTAACTGAGCGGACAATCAGAAATTGTTGACAAAGAAAGCATAGGATACCTCAGATATAACTACCTTCAACTAGTAAGCACAAGCATCAGAGCAGTGTCAGGTCCCTAGAAGCAGCAGTATTGAACCACTTGTGGCACAGGCTCTACTTCCAGACAGACCTTGCCAAAAGGAAACAGAACTAAAGTCCCCCTTGTCCTTGTCAGTGCCTCTGAAGAAGAGTTGATTGGTTTGGGTTACACTCTCTGAAAAACAATTACGATAATAACTTAAAAAATTTAATGGAGGAATGCAAATTGTCAATTATTTCTGTTATTTTGAGATTTATGTAAATCCATCATTTTCTTCTTATGTTTCTTCCCTATAATATACTCTTTCTTGCTTTCTTTCAAAATTGTTACTTCTGTTATCATTCATTATTGTTATGTAAATTCATACAATTATAAATACATGGAGACTGACCATTCGGTGTCAGTATTGTCATTGATTTTTGCCATTTATAATGACCTATTTCTTTTTGCTTGTCTTTTGTTTGTTTGTTTTGTTTTGTTTTTCCAGAGAGAGTTTTTCTGTGTTGCCCTGGCTGTTCTGAAACTCACTCTGGACAAGGCTGGGCTAGAACTCATTAACATCCTCCTGCTTCTGCCTCTCCAGTGCTGGGATTAAAGATATGTGCCACCACCACCCAAATTATAACAAGGTATCTCTATTAGTGTTAGGAAATAAAAAATATTGCATTTATTAACTCAGAAAACAAGAGGCCCATTTTTTTCTTATTTTTGTTCTTTTTTTAATTAATTTTCCATTCCAACCACAGTTCTCCCATCCATCCCTGCCCATGTTCCCCAGCCTTTGCCCCTGACCAGCTCTCATCCCTCATCCACTTCTCCCAAAGGGTAAGGCCTCCCATGGGGAATTATCCAAACCTGACATTAAAATAACAAAATTATCCATGATTCTGATTTCTTCTGTCCATAAAATCCTGGTGTGTCACCATCTCCTGGAATGTGGTTGGCCTACCACACCCTTGAAGAAAGCTGCCTTTCCATCCACAAGAAACCGTCAATTTTCTGTAATTCCTCACTTAAGGGTGAACTTCATGAACCTCTTCCCACTCAAATGTTATTCAAAAAAAATTGTGAAATTTCCAGGTAAATACATGGAGGTGGAAGTATTAGTACTAAGTGATGTAGTTCAGACTCAGAAAGACAATGTCACAATTTTTTAACTCATATGTGTATGCTTGTTTCAAATTTTTACATTTATATATTGAAATTAGAGTGCCTGTAGAATCCAGGAACTTAGAACGAGAAAAATTAGTGGGAGGAAGAAGAGGTTAAACAGAATACCATGAATACAGAGATGAAGGTGTAAAATAATGTAGATAGAGATTTAAGTATGGGCAGAATGAATATGAATGGACACAGGAATATTGGGGTGGAAAGGTAACACCCTAAGTATTTTTAAATGTCATGTGAAAACCTATTTTATAAGACAACATTATGTAATCCTGTATACATCTCTATATATTTGATACAATATTGT
>NC_022027.1:37727854-37732838 GCF_000317375.1 Microtus ochrogaster | reverse complement strand
CACATGTCTGGTAATATAAATCTGGCCCAGGCTGATGATCTTGAGATGTTCAAAAGCTTCAGCAGTAAACATAGTATCTCTGACATTATTTTTTAAAAAATGTTTTTGTGCAAAGGATGGTGGCTGATGTAGTATCCCTAACTGATAAAATGCAGAGAATGTGTGGGTGTGGAGTGCTTATCCACAAATAGAACATCTATCTTTACACTCACTTCCAAGGCTTTCATAAAGACTGAATCAGAAATATGGCAACTTTCATAAGACTGAGCCAGAGACTGGGTAGTCCTGGTCAGAACAGTGTCTTCTGGATAGGAGAGGAATGCTGAAGTCATGAAGCCACAGCAGTGATTGCTTCCAGAGCAAAACCTGCTCAAAATCAAGCTACTTGATGTTACCGCTTTTAAAGCAATGAGCTTTTCAATTACAGAAGCAATCTGGTGTTGGGGGGGAGGGGTACATAACCAGAAATATCTGAAACTATCAGTGTTATCCAAGGATAAGTATTCCTCTGGGTTAGAAACACTCGAGTTGATTGTTTTGATATCTTTATGAACAAGTTACCCACTCTTAAACTCTGTTGCAGTAAAGTATTCAGTAAAGAGAGTTCTGATTTATTCAAGAACTTAGTACTGTATTCTCCAGCACCTTTTTGGGTGGAATAAAGAGCATATTTTGTCCTATTACGCACCCACAGGGCATTATTAATGACTCGATTGTTGGGTTGCGTAATTCAGAATGTTGAAACAGCAATATAGTCTGTTGCCTGCACGGCAATGTATTTTCTGAACATTTAGTTTCATTTGGCTGTACAGAGGCAGTTAGTCCTATTCATGGATAGCAGAGTGCCCAGCTTGATAAAAGTGATGGATTATGGAATAAAATGTTTCTCTGTTCGGTAGCATCTTCTAAAACTAAGCGGTGTCCTAGTGCGTTGAACCCAATGTCTTTTATTAGCAAGCTCATACACACACAATGTTGCAGTTGGAGAGACGAGTGAGTAAAAGCCCCACCAACTAAAACTAGGTGTCTATTCCTTTAGTATCCATTTCTGCATCAGTATGAAAATGTACAGGACTAAAAAACCTAGCTGCCATTGGCCACGAAATGTCAATGGCATCAATCTACTGTGGACTTCCTGAATACATACAGTATCTTAAAGACATCATTTTAGCCACAAATGTATTGTACCAATAAAAATAAAAAAATATTTTACCTTTACTAATAAGGTTTCAAAAAACTGTTTTACTTAAAGCACCAAATATCTAAGGTTTTTAACAAAATATATTATACATATGAGAGAGATCTCATGATAATGTGGAAGACAAATATAAAAAAAAACCTCAAATATAATGATATATAACATTGATTTAGATGAATTATCTGCAACTTAATCATGTCTATTCTATAGCTGTTATTTGATATTTTGAAATAACAATTCTAATCTATTGTATATAATTAGTTCCCAAGCATTTTTTACCAATTTAGAATATTGTAACCTGTAAGGATGTATAAGTTACAAGAATAAACTGTCATATTCCAGAGTAGTTTTAAACTAAGTGGTTTGTGAATTCAGAATTTCACAATATTCATTTTACAGAGTAAATGCCAACATTTTATAGAAAATGTAGATTAATGTTAATAATATTAAATTTATTCACCTGAAATTTTATAGTGAAGAGCATGACATGGCTTATTGTCCTGTTTCTAATATGCTTTTAAATCAATGATATATTCACATCACTATACAGTTTAGTGAAGGAGAGAAAATTTGCTATGTAGCAGTCCTAAAGGGAATAGAATTTATCCTTTGTTAGTTTCTTGTTAAAAGAACAACTTATAAAGCAAAAGTGCTTTCCAGTAGCATTATGGGTATGTGTTGGTTCAGCCTAGAAAGATGTATGATTACAAAGTTACCCGTGTTCATTATGAGGAATAAACAACTTCGTTGCACATGCTGGGTTTTCTCAGCAATTCGTCTGTGGGTTTTGGATCAGAGTCTAGTAAAATGCACTTGCTATATTTCTTTTTTGAAGCGAATACCAATTCTGTTAAGCTTTGCTAGTCTGTCTAAACTCTCCTCCTGCACTCCACTTTAGAAATAATGTTCCTATTAATTAGTAATGCTTTGTAATGCTGAAGCCAATGAAGAACACTCACATAATGTGTTTTCAAATTGTAAAAATGACCTTAAGGTGTATTTATTTTGTGGGTCTTCCAACTTTGAAGTCATTACTCCTTAATGTTTCACCACTGCCTAGGTATTACAAAGCATTAGACTTGGATTCATGAATTGCAAATGTGCTACTTAAAGTCAAAATGCAAAGACCTCATCAAAGTCTGAATATTTACATTCCCATTGCAGATAATTAAAGGGTTGATAGGCAATTCTCCCTCCTCCTTTTTGTCAGGGTATTAAGAGATGACAGGACATTTAAAATAATTTATTTCTCAACATTAACAACACTTTATAAGATCCAAGCGCATATATGATAAATAAAAATTTCTTGTAATACTCTTTTTTTAGGCTGATATAAAACAACAGTACATTTTATATAAGACTTACAACTTAGGTGGAACTGTTTTGGTTTGCTTATTATTTTAAAGTATTTTGGTTGATTATGGTTCTGAATATTTAGAAATATTTACTATTAAGAAATAAATACTTAATAACTAATTGGAAAGCATGAAATTTCAAAAATTTTCATTTTATGATATAATTAGCATTCTAAAATATAATCCAGAAAGCACACAGTAGCATGATATTATTTCAAAACTGACATGTATTTTCTTGATTAGATGCAGTCTGCTAGCTCCAGACTGTTTAGCTTAATTTTAAAAATCTTAAAATAAGATTTTAATTTTCTTTTCTTCTTTTTTTCTTTTTTTTTAGTTGTTGAAAAAAAAGGGAGGAGAGTGGGGGGAGTGGGCAAGATTTTAATTTTGTAATGCATTTACACTTTCATTGCATTGTTTGTTATAAATATTCTGTACTATTAAGTGCTAATAGCTGAATTATAGCTAAAACCATTGTTATTTTACATCATATGAGAATCAAAGATTCTTTGTTTCATCTATATAGTACATGTCTTTTATAACGTTCTAATTTAATGGGATTATATAAATTGGCTGGAACTAAAAACGGTGATCGTCTTTCTTTTATTGGTATGATTTTATTAACAATGTGTGTGCATGTTTTGCAAACTTCTTCCTAGACAAAAGAAGAGAAGTAGCCTAAGGTTTATTCTGTACTTCTCTTGTGTCATAATATTACTACTTCTGGGTTAAGTTCCTTTGAAAGGTCATATTTCATACAGCAGAAGAATAACATATTTGTTGTAATTGTAAAGGACATTTGAAAAATAAAGATGAATAGGAAGCAGGGCTCAAACTATAGAATAAGTGGCACGGTGTGAAATTTTATAGAAACATGGAATAATAAATATTGTGTGCTTTTTGTTAGACTCTACAGCTTGACAGAAACCCAGTAACTCATTGGGACCTTTGAGAGGGATTTGGGGAAATGTGCTATATTGTTAAGCAATAAATAAAAACTGAATAAAGTTCTGAACTGAACGCTACTTTAACATAGTGTTGGCAAAATACAGCATGAGTTTTATTTGTCAAATGACTGAATTTCTAACTAAATGAATGGGCCCTGCTCCTGTAGAACTCAGCCGGACAGTTTTTCAAGGCTTACATTAACAATATATTATATTCCTAAGAATAAATTTGCATTCTTTATACTTCATCTTATACAATATGCTTCCTGGGCTGATTGGAAACAAAAAAATGCAACAAAACTGTCTAATACATGGGAATCTTTATCCAATACTATACTGTAAGCAATTCCTAGTATTATTTCTTCACTTGGTTATTTAAAACAAACCAACAAAAAGCATTACTTTCGGGGAAATTTCTTCAATGTTCAAACCAGGAACTAATCCTTTATCCAACTCCTTTTGTCTCTTCCTACAACAATTTTTTCTAAAATTCCCTTAGTTTATTTAAAATCCAGAATCACAAAATTGGTCATTAACATCCTAATATAAAATCACACCTGCACTCTTGGCAACAGTGATGTTCTGGATACCAAACAGAATGAGCATGACAAGTCCCATAATTAAGATCAGCCAGTCTAAATCTGCCCATGATTGCTCTACAAACCTCAGCTCTCAACTTTGTTCTTATTGCATGTAACTTATAAAGTTGTCATTGCCGCATTTCAAGTATCACTTCTCTTTGTCTTCTAGATTCAACTACATTCATTGCTGTGCATTTTCCTACTTTCAGTTGAGTAGAGTGGCCGGGTTTAGTGATGGAGAACCTAGTGTTTGGTCTCAAGTGAATAGACATTTTGCCTCTCCATTCTGTGCTTATTTTCCTAGTAGCCAGAAAGAAATATGCAGTCAAGGCTATGCCACAGAAAATATTATGACCAAAGTTTGACTGATGTCTTAGGGTTATGCAAGTATTTGTACAACAAAGCTGAAGACGAAACTAAGATGTAGAGCCTGGAAATGATGTGAGAGGAAAGAGTGTCAAGAACAAATCGAACTTCCTGACACATTTGACCTTTCTGCCAAATATAACATGAAGGGAGCAATGTGGCTTTTCATTTTTATTTCACTAATGAATGATATTTTTTGTGCCAGTTCTGTGCAGATTTTATTATTATACTTCTGCAATAAAACTTGAAATTTGGGATCTATAATTATAGTATAGTTTTTCTTTTACTTTAGTATTGCTTTGCCTATCTTGGGGTTTTGTTTTTCCATGCAAAATTAAGACTTTCTGTCATTGTTATTGTTGTCATCTGTCAATTGTTTGTTTCTTTTCTATTTCTGTGAAGAAATGCATTGGGATGTTTGTTGATGGAGACTGTCCTGAAATCGGCACACTTCTTTTTGTAGAATGATTATTTTCACAATATTAAATCTTATAATCCAAGATCTTTGAAAGTCTTTCCTTCTTCTGTTCTCTTCTT
>NC_022027.1:37726235-37726695 GCF_000317375.1 Microtus ochrogaster | reverse complement strand
CTGCTGGTGGGAAAGGAAATATGTCCAGATTCTTTTAAAAAATGTGGAGTTTAATCATAAAGTTAAAATAGATCTGCTATGAACTAACTATACCACTCTTGGATATCGAATCAAAGAATCACATATCTTATTTCAGAAATACCTGAACATCCATGCTTATTGTATCTCTATTTATAATAGCAAAAAAATGGAAGCAGCCTAGATTTCCATCAAATGCATGATGAAATTTTGATGCATAGCCAGGTGGCTGTGGCACATGCTTTTAGGAGGCACAGACAGGTAGATCTCTGTGATTTTTGAGACCAGCCTAGTATATAAGAATTAGTTCCAGAACAGACTCCAATGTTACAGAGAAACCCTGTCTTGAAAAACAAAAGCAAAAAAAAAAAAAAAAAAAAGGAAAAAAAAGAAAATCTTGCTGTATATGTATATGGTATATATACACAATGAAACATTCAGC
>NC_022027.1:37724203-37725452 GCF_000317375.1 Microtus ochrogaster | reverse complement strand
TGTGTGTGTGTGTGTGTGTGTGTGTGTGTGTGTGTGTGTATGTATATATATGTATGTATATATATTACACACATATATATAATTTAGTAATCAGGGTAGTTTCATGTTGTTCCAAAACATAACTCATATTATTTTTGATTTTGGACATATGGTTCACATTCTTTTATATATCTTTTAGTCATCGTTGATAAACCATGACAGAAAGGAGTAATCATTTGCAATAATTTTTCATAAAGTTTAATCATCATTGATAAACAATTATCTTTTATAATCATTTGTACTCATTGACTTAACCCAATTTCTAGAATCTGGAGGTCTATCTGAGCCTGTTCTCAGTCTAGTAGCTTATGTGTCTACAAAGATGCTAACCCAAAACAAAATCTCAAGCCCGGGAAGACTGTCATGTTCCAAGAAGTATATTATTAACTCATAGTTTTCAGAGTGCTCAAGAAAAAATTCTCAGATATAATTCAAAAACAAAATACAATGTTTATGTTTTATATCTTTATAAAATTTGTTTATATTTCTCATGTTGGCAACATGTTGTAGCCACTACCTGAGAACCAGCCTCCAGCAGTGCAGAGCTTGAATAGAATCCACAGGGTTATCGTAGTAAATTCATTCAGATAGGTCATTCAGATAAAAGAGTTTTCTCCTATCTGAGGGGGTAAGAAAAAAGATTCACTCACTCTCTTCTGGTTTCCTTCACATTGTTTCTTTATTCTTCTTTTGTATTCTCATTTTTTTCCCTACATTTATCCTGGTTTTCCTTCTCACATTCTTGATGTTTTTATTTTCATTTTCTTGATGTTTTGCTTCTAACTTACTTTCTTTTTCCCCTTACAACTTATATACCACCAAAAAATTTTTCAAGAAATATAAAAATGATAATATATTAGTATTATAATTTTGAAGAGAATAATTATAATAAATACAAGTAAAAAACAAGTTTTTCATTTCACTACATGATTAAAACAAAGTCATCACAAGAACCCACATATATTTACATCTAAATAACTTTTTATGGATTAACATAGTGTAAGCAAGCAAGGTGTTTTTGTCAGCCAGTTTTTTTTTTTTAACTAGCAGGCTGTATTCTATGATAACAAAGAAAGAACCAATCATTTTATTACCTATCTTGAAAGGGGGTCTTGTTGACAGAGGCTGCCTATGCATTATAAGATATGGACCAGAAAAAATGAGCATTTGTCAGTTAAAGACTTTATCTGAATGATGCTTAAAGACAGAA
>NC_022027.1:37713343-37723008 GCF_000317375.1 Microtus ochrogaster | reverse complement strand
TTTTTTTTGATTTTAAAATATCTCATGATTTAAAAATATTTGATCATATTTTTCTTTTCATTTTAGTCTCAAAGATTGATGAAACTTATTTTCTTTTAATAGACTTTCTTCTGGGACCATATACCTAAGAAAGTCACAGGTATATAGTATATACTTTGTAAATTTTGATGACAGAGTGAATGATTATTACACTATTCCTCTGGAAAGATAAATAAATGAATAATAGTTATTTCTTACTAAATAATCATAAAATATGTTTTATCTTTCTATAATACAAAGAATCTGTTGTTTGTGATTATAGTCTGTCCAAATTACATGATGCATAGTTTGAAATCATTTGTTTGTTGCTATAATTTGTCTTATTGAGTAACTTGTCAGTGTTCTCAGGGGAGAGAACACATTCTTTGATCACACAATGATTTGGCATTGTTCTTTACAGTTATATAAGTTTGGATTTTTATTACCCATATCTATTTTCCTTGGTGTAAAATAAAGGATTGCAGCATGTTATTCAAATCACAAATGAAAGGACACCAAGTGTTAAGGAAAAAAGAACAAGGAAAAATGAAATGTATTGATCTATTTGCCAAATATATTAAGCTTGGGTTTGCTGAAAGTATGAGAACTATTATTCATTCTGATAAAATCAATAATTTCTCGCTAAAGATCTTTTTCTCAGATGATGGTAGGTCTAACAGGTTTAATCTTATGAAACTTCAAATTTTTATACAAAATTGTGTTAACATACTCTTTTGTAAAATGCAGCTTAAGCTCTTTGTAACCTTACTGATTTACATTTTTCATAGAAACTGTGCAAACCCACATCAAGAGAATGAACTTAACTCTATGATTTTTTTTTTTGTCATCTGGCCATCATTCTGTCAGACATGTAAATTTTGTATGCCTTTTCAATTTATGAAGTAATTTAATTCCTTAAGAAATTGATGTTCAACCCATAACTACAGTTCTGTAGTACAAAAGCAAAGACAATTTTATTTGGAAATGGGAAGAATGTAAATGAAAGGAGCCAGTGCATATATAGTATTGTAAATTTGGTCAACAGCCTGAAGTTGGTCAGTTTATAGGTTGCTTCCAGTTTCACTCAATTAATATAAGAGGGCAAGGCACCTTACCTCTTAGTAATTGTCTCTACCAGGGGCATTGTTGCCACGCTACTGCATAACGTACTTTATATATACATTTATAGGATTAATGAATATTATATAAGATATAATATTGCACAGTATATAACATATGATTTGATATTGGCTATTTATGTATATGTGAAATATTGGCTTCTATTTTATGATGCCCAAGGTTAAACCAGAGTCGCCTAGAGAGGAACAGCCATTGTTTCCAGAGATAAATTATAGTTGTAGAACTATGCCTTGGAGCATGGGTAATTTATCTTTGAAAACAATGGCTGCTCCTCTCTAGTAGTCATCAGCTACCAAGAACTACCCCAGGGTCCCATGAGCCCCCTCCTACTTTTGTGACTGTAAGGTTACAGATGCAGTATTTTCTCAGGCTCGTGTTGAGAATCACAGTTGCGGTGAGTTTATGAATTTAACATATTTTCCACACAGAAGATAACATTTTATGGTCCTACTTCTTCCCTATTGTTTGTCTCTTGTATTCTTTCCTTTTCCTCTTTTGTCATGTTTGCTAAACCTTATATTAGTGAACAACAAACAGTCATATTTTTAACATCTTGAGTAAATGTGAGTCTTAGATTAACTGCCATTGGCTATAGAAAGAGTTTCCTGTGATTAAGGAAGGGAAAAGCATTCGTCAATGAATAAAAATATAAATATTTTGGAGACAGTTTGACACGATGTTCACTTAGCTAAACAAAACGAACAGCTTCACCAAACCACTGGCTTTGTACAAATGCACAGAACCAGGCTTGAATCCCCTCATGTTGAGCAGACATGCCATCAATCAATAAACAGTTTATTATCCCCATAGCAAATGTATCACAATTTTTCCAGTGGGCTCATCTTACCTGGCAGTTTGGTATAGTGTATTCAAGATCCAAAAATGGGCGATACTCTCTCCATTGCATACATAGTATCTTCCAGCACCGTGAAAACTAGCCAGTGTACCGTGCCTTCCTATTCAATTCCAGCTTGATTCCTTTAAGTCTTATAGACACAGCATATGGTATCTTTACAAATAGGATCTTGTTATATTGTTTTTAAAGGCAGACAAGAGTAAAGGCAATCTCCTATTTATTTTATTTTATGGCACTGGAGACAGTTGTTCTGATGCCAGGGAGTTATCTCATACCTGGCATCAATAATGCACAAATCAAAGGACTAACACTATTCACTCTTGTAATGTATAGCTATGCTAATTGTTTTTAACTTAAGTTTTAATTAGCTTACAAAATAGTAGGCTTCCATGCATCATCTTTATACATACTTATTTTTAAATCAATATTTCTTCCAACCCCATTCCTATTTCCACCAAACTTATTATAGTGAATAACTTTTAAATATTTTACTATAATGATGTACATGTAATTAGGAAATTATGTAAAATGTCTGTTTTAGTTTTAAAATATTAAATCTTGCTGGGTGATGGTGGCACACGCCTTTAATTCCAGCACTCGGGAGGAAGAGGCAGGTGGATCTCTGTGAGCTCAAGGCCAGCCTGGTCTAGAAGAGCTAGTTCCATCCAGGACAGGAACCAAAAGCTACAGAGAAACCCCACCTCGAAAATCAGAAAAAAAAATTAAATCTTAATTTTATTTTTAAACTGCAGCCTTGATGTGTCTTCTGTAGTACCTCAAAAAAGATAATTGCTAAATTAGAAAATGTTTAATAGTATGAGGTAGAATAAACAAGTTTAGTGGAATAAATTTACTGTTTTGTGAATTAACCCAACTCAACTATCTTAACGTATAAAATGTTGCTATAAATATCATTAGAACAAAAGTATCATAAAATATTTAAGAAAATTCTCCTCTATTTCTCACCATGTTCTTAATGAATAATAATATAGGTTATACTTCATATACCTTCAATTTTCTTCTTTGTTCACTGAACCACAATGTTTCTGATACATTAATAGTTATAAAATCTATATTAAATTTCTCAAAAGATCTGTCTGAAATATGACTGGTGCCTTGGTACCCATTTCAATTTTAAATTTACAAGATTAAATCTGCAATTTCTCCAAACAGGAGAAATCTGAGTACAATAAAGTAATAAGAACGTTTAGAGACAAGAATATTAGAAGTGAATTAAATTTAATTTAGATAAATGGACTCAGCATGGCAGAAGTTCTCTCTAGAAGAAAAGTAAGCTAAGTGTCTTAAATAGCAAAAGGCTAGGGTTAATAGCATGAATTAAATCAACTAAAATTATTAAAAATTATTGCTGTCATTTAAGCACGATAGACATATTAAACATATAAGTAGTATAAAGAATAATGTCAAATTAAAAAGTTGGAAAGATAATTGACTAAACAAAAATAACTTCTTAGTGACAGATCTTTATGGAACAGCACATTGTTAAGACTACTTTAATATAATCTAATTTTAATAATATTGCAATTTCAGGGACAGGCAAGATAACACAGTGGGTAAAGTACTTGCTTCTTAAGTGTGGGGACCAGAGTTTAGATTCCAGGCATATAAAAGCATGGCTTGGAAATGAATTTCTGTAACTTCAGCACTGGTGGGGCCTGTGACAGGATACTCACCGGTAACCCTTCTTTCTGAAACAGAAAATCCCAGTTTCTGTTAAAACCCTGCCTCAAAACTTAAGGTAGATAATACTATGGAAAGAAATCTAATATTAACAGTAATCATTGCTCTATCCACATGAGCTAATGGACCCTACATATTTGCAAGCACATGTTAATTATATACCCTCTACACACTTATGAATAAATAAAATATAATTTCATTTAAGTAGTTAGAGAAATAATTTAATAACTGTATATATTTGCTAGACTGAGATAATTACAATGTTTTCAAGATAGCATATATTTATAAACATATGTTTTTGATTTCAAATATAATAAATATAAGTCATACGTATTTTGATGTATATGAAAACAAAATCTTCTGTAAAATACTAAAGAAATTTGATTGAAACAATCTTCTTTTATATCAAGCATTGTATGAAGGAGATTGTTGATTAGTAACATGGAAATTTAATTTTTTAAAATCTTTATGATGTTTTTAAGTTTGGGTACTTTACATGCATGTAAATCTGTGCACTCTGTATATGCAGTACCCTATGAAATCCAAGAGAGGGCATCTGATTCCTAGAATTGGAGTTACAGAACATTCTAAGTAGCCATGTGGGTAATGGGTATCAAAACTGAGTCCTTTGGAAGAGAAACCAATGTTTTCAAACAGAGTCATTCCTTCAAGCCCCTATTTTTACTTCTAATGTGAATATATCCTGCTTAAGTTAGCAGTTATGTTAACTACGCAGTGTTCCTTCTATGAAGAAGAAAAAAGGTCCACATCCATCGTTAGTCAATGACATGGTAAGAAGGTATATCAAATTTATGCAATATTAACCCTTACATGAAATTATATTATTAATAGTAGAAATGATTTTTATACATGAATAAAAATTCAGAGATCTAGAGGGCATTTCCTTTCACACAATATTATATGTAAGTTAATGGAGGTAACTAAAGTTAAGTTCAGAAGGACTAATCTAAATCTTAGAGGCAGTGATTCTCTGTGATTAACAGTATTTTTCTTTGACAATCTCAATATTCTTTCTAAATTACCGACTTTCAGAGAGAAATGAAAGAAAATGGTTGTTATTTCATTATAGCATAACTGATAGTATAAGCTTTTAAAATCCTATTTTTAAAAATATCTAAAATCAAAGGTGCTACTAGATATAATATATTCTATATATCATATTATTTTAAATAAAATATGAGTTCTCTCTTTCTTGTCTTTTTTCCCCATTTGATTTTATATATAATGTTAAAACTAAAGTTCTTGCCAGATTGAGAACAATTTATGCACATAGTTATTGAGTAAACATTTAGTAACTCTAAACATATCAGAAAAAAAGACTAGATCTTTTCCAAAAAAAGAACATTGCTACATATTTTTTAAAATTCATGACAATCCTAATTAGCTGTATCTAGATATCATGACTGACAACTGTGATTGTGTTATCCATAAATATTTGTTGAAAGGAAAGACCTACAACAAACAACACTTCCTTTTTCCCAACCTAGAAAATGGCAATCCTATATTAGCCTATGCCATATCTAGTCCTTATCCATTAGAAACAAATAGATTTGCTTCTTAGTTTAGTCAGTTCGTTATTGATAACAGAAGAATGGCAAGATAAGGGCTTCTTAATACTCAATTCAAGCCACCTTAGCTGCTTTCTTCCTTTGTGGCCTAGGACTTTTACTTGAAACTTCTCTGTGTACACTATTTGCCTACAATGTTGCAATTCTAGAATCAAATCAGTAAAATAATTGCATTAGTAAAATAAATGGATGTATGTTGTTTGAGAAACAACTTTTGGGTTAAGAGTGAAAAAGAATTGCACAGTGAAAAATCTCAGTTACAAACAACATCAAGTACCTTAAGAAGTCTCTCTATATGTAAATTAATGATTATATTTATTAATCACAATCATTAGTTATCTGCATTTATAAGAGAAGCAAAATAATTACAGCATTATATATTTATAAAGCATATAATATTTATCTATTTTGACTATATACCTTCTGGGAAGAGGAGGAGAACGATCCACCAGGAAAGCATGGGTCAGAAGAGGATAAAAGGAAGACATGGATATTGTGGCACTCAAACTACGGGTGATTGTGATACATCCTGCATTGGGTACTGGGAAGTTCACGCGGGTCCTCTGCAAAGCACTAGGTGTGTTTAATCAGCATCTATAACCATCAGTACTACTAATTGAGCCAGTATCTAAATTTGGAAAACGAAACATTCCTCCCCAAAGGTAACATTTTTATACATACTAATTGTTTTGTATTTGAAAATGATAACTTTGATTCAAATAAATTAGCGTTTAGGAATCCTAAATCACTAATCTCCAGGTTTGTAGGTGTGCTCTCTTTCTTTTACTTTTATCGAGTTTTTAAATGCGATGATGCTGAATATTTTGATATCTGAACCACAGATGGAAAAAAAAAACTAGAATTCTGTGCCTTCTGGTGGTGTACATCATAACCTCCAATATGTATAATGCCACAAAGTTGCCAACTTCTGCTACTATGCCGTGTATTTAAATTCAAGGGCCATAAACTCTATCCAATTTCTCTCTGATACTCGGCTAGGGAAGTTAGCATAACCTGCCATCTGGTGGGCGTGAGGCCAATGATTTCAGGGAGAAGCAAAGGATGTTTACACACTGGCAGTAAATGCATGCTGACTAGAAAAACTCTGGCAAATAAGCTAATTGCACAAATATATGCAAGAGTGATACAAATTAGAGATGATATATGTTATCAGAGTATGTGCCTCAATTGTGTTGTGATCAAATAAATTATGTTCTAACTGTACCTTATCATTTGAAATATATATTCATAAAAATTGGTACTGTTATAATTTATATGTTGCAATTACTTAAAATTATTGTACCAGAAGTAGAGAAAAATGAACCCTAAATTTAGTCTGAGCGTAATTTCCATTTTACTTCCTTTTATACATATGTATGTGCATCTGTGTATGTGTGTGTGTGAACATTATATATGTGTAAATGCATGTGTATACTTGTGACAGCACTGTGCAGAGTTCAGAAAACAACTATTGGAGGTTGGCTCTCTCTGTCCACCTTGTTGAACCATGGTCTTATTAATTCTGACTTTGCTGATTCTCCAGGTTAACTACCCCACAGACTACAGGGCCATTCATTTGTCTTTGTCTCTAATTACGTTTTAGGGACCCTGGATTATAGATGCTTACAACTACCACATAGGTCCTTTTTTTTTTGTCTTTTATAACAGGAGATACAAGATTTGAAGTTAGAGTTTTCAAGCTGATACTGCCAGTCTTTGCCCAATATGTCATCTGAAAGCCTGAGTGAGAGTATGATATTTTATTTCTGTTTTAAGTAAGAATTTAAAGAATTCATATCATTTTACTGTGTACACCTCTATGTATTTGAATAAAATAGGCATACTAATGAGTTTTAATCATTATTAATTTGCATTGCTTTATAATAATTAAAACATGGTCAAAATCAGTCTCATGATGTTTATGTAATCTAAGAACCTAATGTCTGCCACACTTCTTCTAAAAGTGGTGCTCAATGATACATGTACAGTGCTTCTGCAGTTTAAGGCATTAGAAATGTCTCCGTGCACTAAAACTTACTTTCCTGACTCTAAATTTATTTAAAACTGTTATCTTAAAATTTATAAATTTAAGAAAAAAGGCAAGAGAGAAAAAAATAAGACTGAGAAAATAAGTAGCTTTTAAATAATCATACAGCATAGTAAAACCAGAATGACATTATAGAGAATAATGCATATGTGTTGAAACTTGACAAAATAAGTTAATATTATTTGGAAAAAATGCTCCAAATATAATTAAGTAATAAGGCAATAAATATAGATAAAAAGTATGTCGACTATAAGAAGTGTGGCATATATAAGTCACACAACAAAACAAAATGAATCAAAACTAAGATGTATATGAGCTGATTAGACAATATGTAATAGATTTCTCTTGTGCCATCATCTGTGAACAACTATTTTGTCATACTTCATAATTCTACATATTTCTGGTTTAATAAAAGGCAACAATATTTGATTCCAAATGCTCTTCAAATTTTAAGAAAAGATTTTCAGAGCAAAGCAGCCTCACTAGAAAAACAGCTACCACAATATTTGTTAAATTGGATTCAGGGGGGACATTTAGCCCATCTGTTATCAAACTAAACTGCTTTTCTGCCCTGAAAGTGTTTCATGAGTCTCTGGTGGATGAAGACCATTGTGATTCATTTTAGTATCAGAATATTCCAGAATAATTGGCTTTTAGAAGAGAGCTAGCATCATAAACCAACTTCTAAAATATGCTATTTCTCTGAATTTTGTGGCCATAGAGGGATATTTTGAAAGCATATTACATTGGCATGTACTGCTAATAAAATGTGATTTTACAGTTATTAGGCGGGAAAAGATCCTTTTAGACTCTAATATCAATAACAGTGCAGCCATGAAAGGAGAAGTTTCTTCTATACTTTTGCCATTCTGAGCTAATAAATTATGCATTTTACAGGACTGACATTTAAAAAAATATTATACTAAACCTTTTCAACTGGTTATTTAACACACATTTACTCCTATTTCATTTTAAGTATAGATTAAGATTTTCCCATGAACAAATCATAATGATGAAATGGATTTATCAAAATAAACAAATGCATATCAAAAGGAAACACCACAAGAAAACATATAAGATGGAAGGCTTAGTGCTCTGATCTAATCACCAAAGTATCTCTCCACTGTGAAGGCCTATGCTGAAAAACGAATTAATCATATGAGCACTATATCCTAATATTTCCAAAAGATAAGAAGAAATTTGAAAGTATGTATCAGAACAATTTTACAAATCAGGGAATAAGAAAGATATGCCTATGAAGATACAATAAATTTACAGAACAACAAATAGACTGGATCCAAAAAAAAAGTCCCCTCACCACATTATAGTCAAAACACTAAATATACAGAGTAAATATTAAGAGCTGCAAAGGCAAAAGGCCAAGTAAAATATAAAGGCCGACCTATCAGAGTTACACCTGACTTCTCATTGGAGACAATTTAAAGCCAGAAGGTCATGGCCTTGTGTTTATGCAGACATTCAGAGAACATGAATGCTAACCCAGACTACTATACTCAGCAAAACTCAATCACCATAGAATGACAAAACAAGATATTTCATGACAAAACCAGATTTAACCAGTACCTAGACACAAACCTAGCTCTACACAAAGTATTAGAAGGCAAACTCCAACCCAAGGATGTTAGCTACACCAACAAAACCACAATCAATTGCTGCTCTCATAGCAGCAAATCCCAAAGAAGGGAAAAACACACAAATTAACATCACCAACAATCAATACTAAATAAACAGTAGATAGCAATCACTGATAATTAATATCCTTTAATATAAATGGACTCAACTCAACTATAAAAAGGCACAGGCTAACAGATTGGATATGAAAACAGAATCTATCCTTCTTCGGCATACAAGAAATATATCTCAACCTCAAAGACAGACATAGTCTCAAGAGTAAAGGGTTGGGAAAAATATTCCAATCAAATGGACCTAAGAAACAAACAGGTGTAGCTATCCTAATATCAAACAAAATAGACTTCAAACAAATCAATCAAAAGAGAAAAATAAGGACATTTCATCTTATCATAAGAAAAATCCATCAAGAGGAAATCTCAATAATGAACATCTATGCCCCAAATACAAAGGCACCCTTATATGTAAAAAAAAACAGCTCTGAAGCTTAAATCATATATTAAACCTCACACACTAAGAGTGGGAGATTTCAACACTCCTCTCTCACCTCTGGACAGGTCAGTCAGACAAAAAATGGACAGAGAAATAAGGGAACTAACAGATGTTATGACTAAAATGGACTTAACAGAGATCTATAGTATAGTCCATCCAAACAGAAAAAAAA
>NC_022027.1:37650929-37711738 GCF_000317375.1 Microtus ochrogaster | reverse complement strand
GCATGGAAACTATTAAATCAATTCATATTGAATATAGATTTATTATACTGTGACCTATAATACAACACCACTGAAATAATAATAAATATAAATGAATTGCAGTCTGTTATGAAAAAAATAAAAGATTTCAATGTCAAACTTTGAAAGATACTGAGTTAAAACTGAATTATTTCCTAGAATTTACAGGATCTATAATAATTATCAGCTTATATCAAGAAATGCACAAGAGATTGGATGAAGTCCTCTAATTAAATATGTTACTAAGTAAATTTAATTACATACTCTGGATTAGTATTAAGAATAAAAATTTTATACTCGAATATATTAATGGATTATATTTAATGAAATTTATGTTTATCATTCTGAGAATAGTAAGCTCCGATATTGAATTGCATTTTTTAAATGTAAATATGGAAGAAGGTCTTTCAGAATAGGTTCCTTTTGAAGAATTTAACTCTCCTGGAAGAGTAAGTTTCATTTCAGTCTACAAAGACAGGAAAAGGAGAATTAGGTACACTATACCCTCTTCAGATCATTACAAAAACCTGCAACTATAGAATAGATCAGTGAGGCAGAGGAGCATCCCTGCTGAATAGTCCTTAGGCATCAGCTTCCCAGGAGGCCAGGCAGTGGAGTGAAGAATGGCAGGAGGTAGATTTGGAAAGAACTACTGAAAATATGAAATATAATATAAACCATTTTTGATTGTAAAATTCTACAATAAAGAAATTTGAAATGACAATATGTTGTTGAAATTTTACAAGGAATAGAAAACACTTTAATAAATCTTATGGCATAAATAAGTTAATTGTTTATGTAATTTTCATTCATATAGGATTTTGAAAAAAATTAGGGGCCATTTGAGAGGCAGTATGGAATCATGATACATAGAAACTTCCTAAAATATGTATAAATTTATAAATAGTGTAAATGACATCATCAATAATGAAAGAGAAAATGCACAATTGGACATCTCTTGTTAAAAATGAGGCTTTCCAATAATGGAAATAGGTTACAAATCTGAGTTTGTGATCAAAGAGGCCCCATGGGAACCTCCAAACAACACAGCCTATTGACAAAACTGTAGGTTTCTCTCCACTAATGGACAGCGAGGTCCCATTGCTGAAGACAGTACATTTTGATAAACTACCTTGCTCCATTTTAGGCTTGAAAGCTATCTTACAGTAAAGACAAACTAGATTCATTGCTGTTTATGATTAAGTCTGTTTGTCAAGGAATGGTCTATGACTGACCTATAATGTTAACTACACATGGTTCTGTGCTGCCTGTTCCAGAAAATGGCAACCGTGTCTTTGTTTCAACGGGTTTTAATTACATATATTGTTATGACATCCTTAATATAAGTACTGTATTAACATCACCTCTTTAGGAATGCCTTGTTATGACCACCTTGCAACCATGTATTTGTTTCAGAAGGTTACTGTGACCAACTTGTTACTATTTTTCTGTTTCTGTATATTTTCTCATTTTCCTATCAAATTCCCATTGAAAACACTCTATTCCAGAACACTAAAATTGATCATATCATTCATGTCCAATGTTCATCTCTTGAATTTTCCCTTTACAGAGACATCATCTGTACACATACACACACACACACACCTTGCTTTGTTTCTTTTAACAAGTGTGTGTGTGTGTGTGTGTGTGTGTGTGTGTGTGTGTGTACAAAGGCTGCCTATCCTCTCAGTGGTCAAGAGATCCTTCAGAAGAAGAGTAGAAAAGAGTGTAAAAACCAGAGGAAATATGGTGTGCCAAGGAAACAGGCCACTTAAATCAACATTATTGGAACATGTATGAACACAGAGACAAAGGCAGCATGAGCAAGGCCTTTGTGCATTTGCAGCAAGTGGAGGTCATAAAGATGAAAGGAGAAGTGGACACATGTTCTATCTTTAACCCAGAAGCAACTTCCGATTGATAACCACTTGCCAATGATAACTTGTTTCTCCAAGAGATTATAACTGGGTAAAAAAAATTACTGTTAAGTGAGGGACACGTACCCAGCTTTAGATGAGAAACAGAAAACATACTCAAGTATATCTTTGGAGGTTTCTTGTATTATAATATGTCAGGAATTTCTATTTTGTTTTCTAAAACATATTTGCTATTGTATTTCATTTTATTTTATTTATATGTTTTTCTACCTCTTTTAACCATACAAGTTTTGGGGTACTTAGTAATTGCTTCCAGTTTATTGCTTTTGTATCATTTCTGAGAGTGGGAATGAGTGAATTTCATCATCTCTCTCTGTTTCTTGTGCCTTTTCTTGGAAACTTTTGTCTGTTTGTTTTGTGCAGTTCCAAGATGTTAGATTTTTACAATTTTATTTTAATCATTCTTTAGAAATGCAGGTTTTCTAATGAAAAATAGAAAAGGGATGAATGTGGATGCAAGGAAGAAGGTAGGTAGAAATAGGGAGGAATAGAGTTAGCAGAAATTATATTCATGATATATTACATATAGAAATATTTCAACAAAAGGAAGAAAAAAAACTTGACTTAAATAAATTCTGAAAATAATAAGTGATATTAAAAACGATTGGAATTCATGACACCATTTTCCTTGAAACTGGCTATGAGATAGATAAAGATAATATTGGTGAGTATGAAGGAAAATGGTAAGATACCAGATGAATTTTATGGTTCAGGTGCACTTGGTGATACCTGACATCAATGATTTATTATTAAAAAAATTAAGCCTGGCAGTAGTGGCACACACCTTTAATCCCAGCACTTGGGAGGCAGGGAAAGGTAGATCACTGTGAGTTCAAGGCCAGCCTGGTCTTCAAGAGCTAGTTCCAGGATAGGTTCAAAAACTATAGAGAAGCCGGGCGGTGGTGGCGGACGCATTTAATCCCAGCACTCGGAGGCATAGGCAGGCGGATCTCTGTGAGTTCGAGGCCAGCCTGGTCTACAAGAGCTAGTTTCAAGACAGTAACCAAAAGCTATGGAGAAACCCTCGAAAAATCAAAAAAAAAAAAACTATAGAGAAATCATGTCTCAAAACATACAAAAACAAAAAAGCTATAATATCTCACAATGAATAACTTTTGTCACTGAGTACAAAACACATTGAAAAGTGTAACACAGGTTACACATACTTGTGTCAGGACCTAAGGAACATCCACAGGATTTGCAAGGATATAGCAAACAGAATCTTCTCATTTACTGTTTAATATATAAAAAACCTGAGGCATAATTGAAAATACTTGACTGAATAAATATTCCATATTGTTCAAACCAGCAATTCCATTTCTACTTATACTACCAAGAGAATATGAAATGTGATCTTGGATGCTTGTTAGCAAAGAATAATTGTCCTCTACAGCAATCAATCAGGTCAATTGGTAAATGAAAAGTAATAAACAAATGGAAACATTTTCTGTAAGTACAATTTCTTCAGACAAATTAATAAATAAAAGAAGTAACTGAATCTCAACTTTCCATTTTAGTTTAAAAAAGAAAGCAAGCTTCAAGCTGCAAGTACTTGATGTCAGCTGTAGTGGTCTTTGTATTTTCAGAGAAGTATTTGCATGAAGCTTGTATCTCTGGGATGAAGCCTACTTGGTCATGGTTAGCCTTTTCTCATGTGATCTTGTGTTTGGTTTGCCATTATTTTATTTAGTATCCTTGCATCAGTGTTCATGAGTAAGATTGTAATTCTTTTTCTTATCAACGTCTATGTGGTTTGGGTATCGGGGTAATTGTAACCCCATAAAACAATGTTCCTTCTGTTTCTAATTTATGAAAAAAAATGAGTACTATTGTTAGTAATATTTTGAAAATCTTGTAGAATTCTGTGCTGAAACTATTTGGTCCTGGGCTTTTGTTGTTGTTGGGAGAATTTTGATGGCTGTTTCTATTTCTTTAGCAGTTACAGGTCTATTTAATTTGCTTATCTGGTCTTGATTTAATTTTGGCAAGTGATATTTATTCATAAAATTGTTCAGTTCTTTTAAGTTTTCCAATTTTGTAAAAATTTTCAATTTTTTCAAAATTCAAAAAAGGTTTTCAAAATATGACCTGGTCATTCTCTGGATTTCCTCCATGTCTATTGTTATGCCCCCTTTTTGTTTCTGATTTTGTTAATTTGGATATTTTTCTCTCTGCCTTTTGGTTAGTTTGGATAAAGGTTTGTCTATTTTGTTTATTTTCTCGAAGAACCAGTTCTCCGTCTTCTTGATTCTTTGTATTGTTTTCTTTGTTTCTATTTGTTGATTTCAGCTCTCAATTTGATTATTTCCTGCCTTCTAGTCCTCCTGGGTGAGCTTGCTTCTTTTTTTCTTATAGTTTTCAGGTTTTCTGTTAACTCACTAGTGTGGAATTTTTCCAGATTTCTTTATGTAGGCACTGCTATGAACTTTCCTCTTTAAACTGTTTCATTATGTTCCATATTTTGAGACCATTTTCACTGAAATTTAGGAAGTCTTTAATTCCTTCCTTTATTTCTTCCTTGATTCATTGGTGATTCAGGTGAGCATTGTATAATTTCCACATGCTTGTGAACTTTCTGAAATTAGTGTTGCTTTTGAGTTTTAATTTTAAGCCATGGTGATCTGATAAGATACATGGGGCTAATTCCAAAAATATTGTATCTACTGAGGTTTTTCTCTGTTACCTAGTATGTAATCAGTTTTTGAGAAGGTTCCATGAGGTGCTGAGAAGAAGGTATGTTCTTTTGTTTTTAGATGTAATGTTCTATAGATGTTTGTTAAATCCATTTGGGAAATAACGATTGTTAGTTCCCTTATTTCTCTGATAATTTTTTGTCTGGAAGACCTGTCCAGAGGTGAGAATGGCGAGTTGATGTCTCCCACTATTAGTGTGTGGGATTAATGTGTGAATTAAGCTTTAGTAGTTGCTTCTTTTTATATATGAGAGTGTCCTTGTATTCAGGGCACAGATGTTCAGTATTGAAATATTCTTCTTGATGGATTTTTCCCGTGACTAATGTAAAATGTCCCTTTTTGGCTGTTTTAATTTATTTTTGTTTGAAGTCTATTTTGTTAGATATTAGGATAGCTACACCCCCTTGTTTCTTAGGTCCATTTAATTGGTAATTTTTTTCAACCCTTTACTGTAAGGTGATGTCTGTCTTTCAGGTTGAGGTGTGTTTCTTAAATCCATCACAAAGATGGATTTTGTTCTTGTATCTAGTCTACTAGACTGTGTCTTTTTATAGGTAAATTGAGTCCATTACTGATCAGTGAATGCTAGTACCTGTTATTTTAATTTTCATTGTTGGTGATTTTATTTTGTGTGAGAATTCCTACAAACAAAGACATTTTTTTTTTTGCTTGAAATCGATCAAGAACCAACTTTCAGATATCTGTTTATTTAATCACATCTCTGACATCTGTACTTGATTGAAGTCAAGACCTGCCTGAATTTTATTCAGACCTCAACAACTCTAAACTCTGTTTTATACTATTGGTAAAGTGAGACTCTCACAACTCTGTACGTGACATACAATTATATTGACACATCAAATTGAAGTTAGCAATTCTAAATTGTTTTGAAAATTAAATTGGATATTTTTCAGCATTCTAATTATATTCTGCTTCCTTGAGCATTATAGACTTTCCAGTATTCTATGCAAATTGACATGTGAGAACTCTGATTTATGCTCTTAAAGGCAAGCTTCTATTGAATCTGTATTTTAATGCAGAGCACTGTGGAGCCTGGCTTCCTTTAAGAGTAGGGAGGTATTACAAATGTTCACACAAATCTGATTGTGTAGAATGCTGCCACTCATTAAAAGTGACAGACACATTACTTTACTGAACTTTCAATCATCACATGGAGAATTGCTTGGTACATTCTGCATCTGTTCATTTCAGACACTCCAAGTCAGGAGACTTACTAATATAGTTTGCCTTTATTAATGTCTGCATCAATAGAAGGACAAGTGCAGTTTATGTCTCCTATAGGGGAAAACAAAATAAGCTGCTTGTCATTCTTGTATTTTCTGTCAGAGATTGTATCTTACTGTTGCTCAAAGTCATTCAATTGAAATTTAGCCCATTTATGTGAAGGCAGCCTAAGTTTTGTGACTTATTTGGTAAATGAAAAAAATTACTTTTTAGTGTAGTTAATTGTCAATATTAAATTTGAGTTTTGAAAGTAATGTGAGATCCCCCACTGTATTCTGTGAATAACATTGGTTAATAAAGGAACTGCTTTGGGCCTATAGCATAGCTATAGGGGAACAGAGCTAGGTGGGAAAAACTAAACGAAATGCTGAGAGAAAGGAGGTGGAGTCAGAGAGAAGTCATGTATACCTGCTGGAGACAGAGCCAAAACTTTAGCTAGTAAACAACACCCATGTGGTGATACACAGATTAAGAGAAATGGATTCAATTAATATGCAAGAGTCAGTATATAAGAAGCTAGAGCTAATGGGCCAAACAGTGATTTAATTAATATGGTTTCTGTGTGATTACTTTGGGGCTAAGCAGTCGGGAATGAAACAAAGAAACAAGCGGCCTCCTCCAACATGAAAGTTTTATAAACATGATATTCTATAAAATGAGTCTGACATTGATGTTATAAATGAAGGTGTAACTAAGAATGTGTTTTCAGCATTTTCATCTTTTCTTTTGCAATTAGGGAGATGTGGCAACTCAGTATTTATTGCCATTGACTTTTATTATCTGACACCAGAATCATCCCATGACTTGTGACACTGTTTCAGATCCACTCAATTTTCTACAGCATTAATCCTAGTGTTTCAGTTCCTCTTTCAAAACATATTAACTCTTTCTAAAGTCAGACTGATGATTATTTTAAGTATCACCATAGAACCTTCATCCAACAACAGATGGAAACAGAGGCAGAGACCCACATTGGAGCACTGGAGTGAGCTCCAAAGGTGCAGGTGAAGATTAGAAGAAATGAGAGTATGAGAAAAGAGATCAAGACCATGAAGGATTCATCCACTGAAACAGTTTACCTGAGCTGGACAGGGATGAAACAAGCATAGGACCAAATTAGTCCCTCTAAATGTGGTTGACAGTTGTCTGGCTGGGGCAGACTGAGAGGCCACTGGCAGTGGCACTGGGATTTATCTCTACTGCATGTACTGGCTCTTTGGGATCCTAACTTTAAAGAGAAACAGTTTCACACTACATGAATATTGTGGTATGTATAACCAAACACCAAATAAACACAACAACAACAATAAAAGTAAATCAATTCTTAATAATATAAACTATGAAATTCACTCATCATGATTAAGATGCATAAAGTTATTCTAGAACTGTTAAGATAACCATATTGGCATATTGTGAAAGCTTTCTACATTGCCAAAACTGTAACTTAGTGTCTGAGTCTTTATTTGGGGTACAGAAGGCACAAAACCATAGAAAATTTTATTAAATCCCATCTTTTCAAGCCAATGGTCTTACCCTGTAATCCCACCATACTTGTTTCTCTCAGTATATGATGGATGAAGGTCATTGGTTAATTAATAAAGAAAATGCTTGGCTCTGATAGGTTAGAACATAGGTGGGTAGAGTAAACAGAACAGAATGCTGGGAGGAAGAGGAAGTGAGCTCAGACGCCATGCCTCCCCTGTCCAGAGCAGACATGATGAAGCAAGCAGCCAGGTCAGACATGCTGAATCTTTCCCGGTAAGACTGGTGCTACACAGATTACTAAATATGGGTTAGGCAAGAGTTAGCCAAGAAGAGGTCAGAGCTAATGGGCCAAGCAGTGTTTAAAAGAATACAGTTTGTGTGTTGTTATTTTGGGTAAAGCTAGCCGGTGGCCAGGAGCCAGGTGGCAGAACACAGCCTGCAGCTCCCACAACAAGTATATTTGAAAATTATATTTCCTTTCTCTTCTCTTCACTATTATCAAATATTTGATATTACCTGTTTTCTAATTAATTAGTTGTTATTGCCGAGTGGTGTGGCACATGCCTGCAATCCCAGCACTTGGGAGGCAGAGGCAGGAGGATCTCTGTGAGTTCGAGACCAGCCGGGTCTACAAGAGCTAGTTCCAGGACAGGCTCCAAAACCACAGAGAAACCCTGTCTCGAAAAACCAAAAAAAAAAAAAAAAAAATTAGTTGTTATTGATTCTTTTGTTTAATTTGGAAGGCATACTGTCACCAGTTGAAGCAAGGACATTTTTATTTTGGTGCAATTATTGTTACATCTATATCTGTGCCCATCAATTTCAATGACATTTATTTGTATTTTTAGCTTTAACTTCTGCATACATAAGAGTTCCTATCATCTGTTGGTCTTTCTCATATGGAAACTAGATAAATTAAATTTTCTAATAACCTGATAATGTTCCTCTTCAGTTACATAATACACTGGTGTGATAGATTCCACTCTAAGTTACTCTGTCTTTGCTGAGTATTTTTCTTATTTTCATTAGAAAAATCTTTCTAGAACTTTTATCTTATTATTATTGTCTTTCTAAAGCTTGTACCTTATCAAAAGTTTGTCTTTCTAAGACTTGCGTATTATGTCATCTTTTTATTATTTCAATTAGTAAGTTTGTCTATGGCTTGTATCTTTTAAGTCAAATTTTCATATTTGGCATAGTATCAAGCCACCCTTTAAGGATAAAATATGAATTACCACAATAATAGTAAACATGATTGTCATCATGTCAATCCCACATCCTCTCATATACTTTTTAAAATTTTTTCTAGATATCCATTGTGTATTATGCAGAGTCCTAACTCCCTGTATTGTGATATTTCTGATTCTTAACATGGGAAAGATTCTTCTTAACATTATTTATCTCTCTCCTTAAGGATTTCCCAAGTGAGAAATTTACTGATTTCTCAGTTTTCCCACAGCAAAATCACCATCAGCAGCAGACTCAAACACCTCCCATACATTTCTAATCATGTGCCTGATTTCAGGAGTCCAGTGAACAACTCTTACAAAGGCCTAGGCAATAATTTAGAGGCACCAAATATATAACTTCTCTATTTCTGTGGTCATGCTACATGTTGAAGCACCCAATGATATTTATCTGTCACCTTTGTGACTGAATATGAATCTACTGATATTTTAATTATTATCTGCTGTCCAATGGCCCATTAGAAAGTACAATTTTAGCCACGCAGGTAAATGCATATCAGGGCTTTTAAGTCTTTATCATTCTATTTATCAATAAGACTCAAGAGGCAAATCCTGGGCTGAAAAACTGCTAGCTCAGAGAGGCTGAGTATCAACTGACTGATCTTTTCTGACTAGAGATACTGACATAGACACATACCTTCCCTCGTTCCAGAATCAAAAAGGAAGCCTAAACTCAAGTCCTTGTATTTTCCTTCCTATTTGTCTTCGCTATCTATTGCTGTTTTCTCTTTGGTCAATTTTAGTCCACTAGTCACTACCTCTGATTCAAGGTTTGACTTTATTGTCAATTCTCAGAAGTTTCAGAGTGTGGTCATAATATCCCACATAAATTTGAAATGAAATTTCACCTTAATATTCATTATATTGTTAGATTAGATTGATCAAGTTTTTTATTGTTTTTTTTTAATTTTATTTATTTATTAAGGATTTCTGCCTCCTCCCCGCCACTGCCTCCCATGTACTGCCTTTGGGGTAGCCTAGGCAGTTTGGATGCTCACCTTACTAAACCTGGATGGAGGTGGGCGGTCCTTGGACTTCCCACAGGTCAGGGAACCCTGATTGATCAAGTTTTTATAAACAGAAGATGTAGGAGGCACAGCTTACATGAAAACATTAGAAAAACCTGAATTGCTAAAAATGCAGGATTTTTTTTCAAGGTAAGAAAATTACTGATGCTTGGGCTCCTGGCATTCTTGAATGGATGTTATTGAAAATCCTGGTAATCTTTTGCTGTTCTATGGAGCTAGCTTTCCCCTGAATTCTCCCCCTCTCTCCCATGAAAATCCTGAACATTGTTTAGGCCCTAGTCCTTAGCTTTGTCTCTCAATGAATAGAACCCTTCCTTTTTTGCTAGAGGCCCAATGTACTTAGGATCCTCTATCAATAGAATCTATCTTTGTACTTAAAGCAAATCCATCTTCCCTAGGCTCTCATGCTGAGCACTGTTTATAAGTCAATAGAACTCGCTTATATTGTAAAGAGAACTAGTTTTTGCTTTGTTATAGTAGTTTACTTTGAGAGGGAGTTTTGATGTAGCCATCTCTGAGCCATTGTTGTGGTAATTATCATGTGGAAACCTTTTCCCCAAAGTTTTGCTGTGTTTAGATGTACAGAAAAAATAAACTGTGAGGTCAGACTTAGGAAGTGTTTGTCCCAGCCCCAGTTAAACTTACACTGAACAAAATTTCATTCTTGACCTCTTCACAGCAATCATTTCCTTGTTGGCCATGACATTTGCAGGGACACTAATATGCAAACCATCTCTGATTATATTTAAGGTTTTTTTTTATTGGAATTCATTTCCCCAGGTGTTCTGAGCCATTACTGAAGTAAGGGTGACTTCATGATCTCTAGTTTGTTACTATTTTTCTTACCCTATGTCCAATAAGGCAAGTCAGGTTGTGGCTGAGGTTAATGGTTCTATCTGGCTTTCACTGAAACCGGGTGAAAAGAGTAGGGATTATTTCTACACAACAGAGATGAAAATTGTGTGTGTGCGTGTGTGTGTGTGTCTGTGTGTGTGTTTACTTTATTTTCTCTGAGCACTGTTTTTGGGGGGTTTTGAGACTCATTATTACCATTCAAGGTTAAAAAATTATCTTCAACTCAGTCTTGATTAGTTGTACAAAGACAAAGTTCTATTTTAATATACTGCTATGTGAATACATTTTCAATACCATTAAGCTGCTTTGAACTAATGTTTTAGCTACAAAATGAACAATTTGTTTGACTTGCTAGGTTGTTTATTTTTTCCCTATTGATGTTTGTAGGTAATTAACTTCTTGAACAAGTGTCTGTAATGGGTGAATAAAAAATAAGTCTCAGTCCACTTAAAACTTCAGTATACTTCCAGTTTTTCTTAATCTCTTGGATTTATAAATCATCTACTTTCTATCACTTGGTGTCCGATATTTAATAAGTTAGGATAAAGAATCTGAATGAGAAGATTATATACATCTGTTCCATTCTCTAGACATAGGATTTACTTCTGACTAAATTTCATAGAATTAAATTCTGTTCATTAATAATGTGTGATATGCATAAAGCTATAGGAATTTTGTAAAATAATAAAAATATGGTGTCTATTAGTTTACCTAAAAAATTGAAAGATATTGTGCACTCAACAAAAATGAAGCAGAGTATAGGTTCATGTGACCTTATTCAGAATGGTTTACAGTGGAGAAAATCAGTGCCTGCTTATCAAAAGCTTTTTTATTTTGATGCAGTTGTTCTTTATTTTCTCCTGAAATTTTGATACTGAAATGTATGGACCACTGCCAACTCAGTATCCTGGTGGTTTTCATCAGTGGGGTTTTTTTTTATATGTAGAGTTCTGGAGTTTATTTTTTTTGATTATTATATATTTATCTTCAATGTGTTTTGCATTTGAGGAAAAGGAAATTTTTTTGATTATTATATATTTATCTTCAATGTGTTTTGCATTTGAGGAAAAGGAAAGTCTTAGATACTCTTCTTTTGTAAATGAATACCTAGTCTTCTCAAATTTACATTGTATAAAGATCATTTCTTCCTCAGAATGTTTTATACTTTGTCCAATCTTAATTTAACAGATTTTTTTTTGTAGTACTATTGGCCAGAACTTAATGGCATACCATCTGTAGCTTATATTATTTCACTCTAAATGGATATGAAAAGTATAGGTTTAGGTGTTAATGAAAAATTAGCTTTTTGAAAACAGAATTATGAAATAAACTTTATCCTATATGAATGATTGTATCAACAATTTTATCATAAATATCATAATACCATATTTATAATTTACATGTGTAGACCAACAGTCATCTATTCTTTGTGAAGTAGATAAAGCCATTCTGAGGAAAAATATACAAGAATTTTTAAAAATTAAAATACAAAATTTATATAATAGTCTAAATATTATTCAAGTTTAAATGATATCAAAGGAAATCCATTGTAGAACTACTTTCAAAAGTCAAAAGTCAACTGACATTCTATAACTTCTGAACTGTCTATTATTCACTCCAGAAAGTTCAGCTTAACAAAGTCAACCTTTATTTACCATAGTTCCACATCTTATTTTGGGTTGAGTCTTATGATTTTTTTTTGATGAGATCCATCAATGATTCCAGTAAAAAAGTAAAAGAATTATAAAAAGACTATTATTTTTAATATGTTTGAACATGCACTTGCAAAATCTCAAATTTCTGTGTAAGATAACATAAGTATATTTTTGATTCAAAAAATAATATGGAAATTAAAATCACAAATAGGATCAATAAGTTATAAATCATTTCGCTACTGAACATTTACCTAGTAAAACTGAGGGGAAAATGTGTTGCATATGAGTTGATTTCAAAGATTTTGAGCAATGTCATATGCCAGCTAATTTTTCTTTAAGGTGTTGAAATCAAGATTGTGTTGGTAAACAGCTTTCTGTCATGAAAGCAGAGAAATTAACTAATTTATTTATGCTTACAAATTTGGCTGCTTTTATCCAAATTGAGCAACTGGACAGGAAAATGTGCCATAAGCAGAAACCCGAAGCTTGTTAATTCTGTCCACAATTTTCCTCAGAGAACTGGATTGTGAGAGCAGACGGGCATTTCCCTTTGTCTTGCGTTCTGTTCTCACACATCATGCCAACCTGCCTTGTGAACATCATCTCACTAGGAGGCCACATACACTGTCAGACCATCTGCTGTGCTTGCCCTTCCAGAAAACTCAGGTTGTAGAAGGCAGGGGTATCGGAGTGCCTCTTACCTGAGCTGATGCTCCAATGATTGCACACCAACCCAGATGCAGAGCATTACATTTCAATATGAGTGTAATATATTTTGTTTATATTTATGTTTTTGTGTGTATTTTTTATATTTCAGAAAGTTTATTGAATTTCAGAGAACTGATGGTAAGTATATTGATAATCCTAACTCCATGTTTGTCATCTTTAAGAGAATCCCTCATAAAGTAATGTAAATTTCAGTAAATGACAATTTGTTCTATTTGTGTGTCAAATGCTCACATTTCTTCTTCCAAATTTGTTTTAACTAAATCAGTAAAGTCTTTTCATTTCTGATCTTTAAATTATTCTATTTTTTTTTTGATCTTCTCTTTCCCTAATCCAGGCCCTAGCCCTTTCTAACCTAAACTTGTTCCACAATATGTTGTTTTTGATGCATTAGCCAAAGGGAACCCCTTTAAAATGTCAGTTTATGCTATTCTTTCATTCAGTCTGTTCAGGGTCTTGTCATCTTCACTGGAGGAAAATATTACATTCTAATAATTACCAGTGGGCTAATGAATGACTACTTACTCACAATTCTCTTATGTCATCTGCCATAGAATTCCAGTGAAATTGGTCTTTCCAACATTTTTTATCCTGATTTAAAACACCATCAGCATCCCTCCTTCAAATATTGGTCATCCATTAGCCAGAAATAATTATTTCATACACTTTTGGCTGTGAATAGCGCCAAGTAGAGACAGAAACATTTTTTAAAATACTCTGAAAATATAATTCTTTTCTTTTCTTTCTAGTTACCCACCATGTAGAAATTTTATGGCATTTATTGCTCATATCAAGTGATTCATTATTAAATTTAAGATTATAAAATGAATAGGTTTTTGAGTGCATCAATCTAATATTAAAAACGATTTACTGAAACATTAATGAACGTAACTCATCTACTAGAGCCTTATTCTTCAATATTTAGCAGGGTATAGTGGTGTGAATCTTTAATCTCAGCACTTGGGAGGTGGAAGCAGGCTGATCTCTGAGATTGAGGCCAGCCTGTCATGAAAAGCAAGTTACAGACAGCCAGGGTCACACAGAGAAACACTGGATTGAAAAACCAGAAAAGCACTGTCTGTTGCTATTACTGAGGTACTTTTCTGTAGAAGTTTAAAAAGTCAGGATATATTTTCAAATCAATTCGTCCATATTATTTTCTGGTGAGTATTTTCTGTCTAGTATATGTGGATAAGCTCCTACACAGTTTCCTCAGAACCATTTTTGAAATGACTGTGATTTCCCAATATTTGTTTTTGGTACCTTGAAAGATTAGTGGTCTGTAATGTAGGTCTGTCATCATTTTATTGTGTTCCAATTGTGTATATGACTGTTTTATGTGTGTGCTATATTATCTTTTGTAAATTGTCATTGCAAACAATATATCATTAGGGTTCATTTTCTTTAGCAGAGTAATAATAGTGGGTTTTACTATAAGTCCATGGTCTTCCTGGTCTCAAGTTATTGATCACTTTAGTAATGTTATGCATGGGTTTAATTTCATTGAATGGGTCTTAAATAAGAAAAAAAATGGTAATTCCCATTACATTAATGCCTCTACTGTACCAGTATATTTTAGAGTTAGATCTCTAGAATTTGTAGTTGCATGAAATTTATAATTATTTTTCTACTCTGATACTATACTGGAGTTCTTTGTCGACATGACAGAAAGTAAAAACATTTAAAAGGAGGGAAGTTCAGTTGAAAAAACTGCCTCCACGAAATCTGGCAGTAGGGTGTTTTCTTAATTAGGTACTAAAAGTGGAAGACCTGCGGATAGTTGAAGAGGGCAGGGAACCCTGACTGCTCTTTGGGCTGGAGAGGGAGGGGGAGAGGAGAGGGGAGGGGGGGAGAAGGGTGGGAGGAGGGGGAGGGAAATGGGAGGCTGGGAGGAGGCGGAAACTTTTTTTTTCTTTTTCGCTATAAAATTTAAAAAAAATCCCACACAAGCTCGGAATTGAGAATAATAGACGGTTATTTATTTTGGGTTAGACTCACAGATCAATATCCTCTGCTGGAACGGAGATCAGCAACCAAATCCACAGGCAGAAAAGAGGTCAGATGCACTATTACATCGGCATAAATAGTATAAGAGGCCACGCCTGATTGGCCTACTGACTATGGGATTTCCATCTGCACCTTCCGGTTTTGTTTAAATAAGAGTGTTCTGTCCCAAGCACGGCATACTGTCCCTTTAAGTCTCAGATAAAAGACATGTTTCAGGAGATACAGCTAAAAACAGTAAGATGCCATCTTCGGAATATTGCAATACTGAACTCATGGCAGCTGGGGTTACCTGCATTGGAACTCCACAGAGGGGAGCTATCAACAGGTAGTATAGAGAGTGCTTTGGTTCCTAGGGCATAAGTCTTTCTTCATAAACCATTAGCTGCTTCATGCCCTTTGGAGTGGGGAGTCAATTTCTTCAGTTGTGTAGGATCTGGGGAGTAGTTCAAAATTCATGTTCAAACCTATGACCTTGGTTAAACACAGTAAGTCACAAAACATAAATTCATGAGTGTGAGAAAAGGGCTGGGGAAGAGAGTTGACATAGGAAGGAAGAGAGGCAGAGGGTATAATCTAGAGTAATTATAATTCATCCCAAATGTGTATGGAATTGTTAAGACATCCTTTAATTCATAATAAAATACTTTGAAACGTTCAAAACTGCATACAATTATCATAGCAGTATTTTAGAAAAAATCTTAAATATTTGGTATAAAAATTGAAGTCTAGACAGTGATACTCAATATTTTTTTTCTCATGGTCTCAAAAATAGGAATCTTGATAAAGGCTGATATGCTTACTTGTTACACTTTATAAAATGTGTAAAATACATGTTCCTTGTTTTCCATTTTCTACAGGTATACAAAGTACAAACAGTATAACTCTTAATTTCATAAATTTAGTAGTTAACGAATTTGGAAGACTACATTGCATCAGAGAAGATTTTTCTGAGGAAGCACTAGATAAAGAGTTGCAGTAAATTCTAATCACTTGAATTCTGGGAGCTTTTTGCTGAAGGAGGAAGACTGACTCACATTGAGTCTTTGAACTGTGAAGAGCCATTCTTCAGGAATTAATCAATGACATTTTTGACTTTTATTTCTCTGTTCAGACAGTGTCTCACTACAGATTTTAGAGCATCGTTAATGCACAGAACACTAACACAAGCAAGAAGCTCTTCCTCATCTGCTTACTCTTATTAAAAAGTCCAGTTTTTTACGTAGTTAATATTCTAGTATTTGACAAGGAAAATGAATTACATACATGAATTTATCATCCATACTTTTAGTCAGTAGAAAATGCCATTCTCCATGTTTCAGGAAAAAAAAATCTGTCGGTGTCATATGATATCCACAAAACTTTTCAGGTTTCAAAAGTGTTTTTAAAAAAAGAGGTTTGAAAATGATCAACAGTCTCTCATGATGTAAAACTGCAAAAAGAAGTACAGATGACAATGATGTTTATGTAATTTATTAAACATGCTTAGTAAATAACAAGCAACAAATGCTTTTCAACTAATGTTAAGTTCTACAATGAGACTAAAAAGCCTGATGTCTGAGAGAGTTTGACCATGATTAGTGAAGTAATAACAAGGAGCCTTGATTTAGACTGAACATTTATGGAGTGGTCGGTATCATTGGTAAAATAATTGAGAGGAAGCCATGAAGACCAGTACAAAATAATGAGGACAAAGTCCAAAGCAGCATTGATTGTCATTTGTCTTTTAGAAATAAATGGTCAAATGTTTCTCTTGTAACAAACAATGAGAAATAATAAGACACATAAAGTCCAAATATAAAATTTAGGCAATGACACATAGGTAATTATACTTATTATTCATTGTCATAAACAAATGGAAATAAAATATAGTTAAGTATTTCTGACACATTAACTAGAAAAGTTAATTTATATTTAATGAAATTCTTAGTAACATTAAAAGTTGTTTTTCCTAAAATTAAAGTTTACTCTAAAGATTATCACACAGTGTTAATAAGTTGATCATTCAGTAGTTAAAGTGATTTTTATATAAAGTATAGTCTTCACCAGTTGAATTTCCTCTTTGATTATTTTAAGTATTCAATAGATTACTATATGTATTTGATTTACTTTTGTGTTTGTGTGTGTTGTGGGTAGAATAGAGTAGGGTATTTTGAGTTTTCTTTTATCATTGTCTTTCTCATTGTTTTGAGATAGAGACATTTACTGAACTACAAGTTGACCATGTATGTTAGGTATACTGTTCAACTAGCTAATGGAATTCAATTGTCTACACCCTAGAACTGTAGAAGGAGCTGCAGGCAGGCCTGCTTTTCGTCCCGCTCGGCTCCCAAACGACTAGCTTTACACCCGAAATAACAACACACAAATTGTATTCAAATTAGTTAACTGAGATTTATAATTTTTCTGTTATGAAAATCCAGCCTACAGTCCACAACCCCAGAGAAGCTAGTTGATAATTACAATCTAAGAGAGGAATACATGGATCCACCTATGAAGAAGAAAAAGAAAAGATCTCTTAAATTAAGATTGGGGCTGTAATTGTCATAAGTACACTAATGATTTTGGGCACAAAAGTGTCAGTGAATACTAATGGGTTTTATTCCTAAATATGACCTTTCTTTTCTTCTGTCCTAGAGATGGCTTTGTATTTCTTGTCTTATTTTGCCCACCCAAATAACAACTCAGGTCTCCAAAAAGAGAAAAATTGGAATTAATATGAATGGTATATACCTGTTCCAAATAAATTCACTGTGTTGAAATTTTTATAGTTTATTTTTATTTTCTTTCTTTTCTTTTTTGAGATTTATTATAATGAGATAATTTTCCACTTCCACTTCTTCCTTTAAAAAGTCCCATAATCCCTAAAGATATGACATGCTCTTATTCTTCTACCTATAGATCTCTGGTCCCAGCTCATGATACTGAATCTTGTACAAATAAGAGTATTTCACATTATTTCCCTTTGTTGTTAGCCTACAAACTGATAGTGACCCACATAGAAGTAATTCAAAGTTTACCCTATAATGGGTGATGAAAAATGGCAACTCTGTGAACATCACTGGCCTACTGACTCACTAACAATTTCATGAACAAAGAAAAGGTTTGCCATTTTGGAGGAGATGTTTAAGTCACTAAAATATGTTTAAAGAATTCAAAAATGGTCAAAGTATAGCAACAGTATTGTTTAGAGTCTAATACTATTAAGTCACCATGCTCATTGCCTATCAGATTTGTACCACCGTTAAAATTAAAACTAACAACAAAGAAACAACTTTTGGCTAGCCTGCTAGCTATTTGATTACCAGTGGCACTAATCATTTAGGATATATTTATTTTCATTAGATGTTTCATTGTTCAGCCCACAGAAGGACTTTGAACAAGTTTTCCCAACCCAGACAATTTTCTTTTCTTGTAATTTTCTACCATTAAAAAGATGAGAAAGGATGAAAATTCTCCATATTTATATGACCAATTTGATCAAATGCTGATTTTGGTGGGTACTTTGTTTAGTTTGATGCTTTTGTGGCCTTATTTGGCAGGTAGAAACATCAACTGAATAGACCCATCTGTTGTCCCAGCAATTAGTTGGCGCACATCTAGATAAACCAGGCACTCATCCAATATGAGACAAGTCTTCTGTGGGAGGCCTGATTATGAAAGGAAGATTTGGCTTCCATGAAAACAGCCAATGGGATCCAGGCCATTTTCCTGTATGTTCATTCATGGCAATTTTTTCTGAGACACTTATTCAAAATATTAATTGAAAAAGTCCATTCGTCAGAATAAAATTGGCTTCAGTTTTATATCGAACTGTTCATGGTCTTTTAAAACAGACAAATTATTTCTGGGTGTATTTAAGAGAACTGATGAAAATTAATCACCTTTTTCTTAATATTAGAATAGTAGCAGAATCTTGTTGACAACTCAGTTTTATTTTTTTAATTAAAGGTATGAAAAAGGTCGAAATTTAAAATGTGTATTCAAATTAGTGATAATCTATTTACTATTATTTGAAATTCATAATTCATAAAGAAAAATATACAGCTTTTAAAATAAAAAAGGATTTGTTTGCTAAGTAGATTTTTTTTTGGTTTGGAAACTATAAACAACATGCAATTTCTCACTAGAAATTATCTTAAACTACCATGAATTTAGAATATCTTCATATATCCATCCATTCATTTGTGTAAGCACGTATTGAGAACTAAATGCTATCATTTCAAATTCAAGTATTAAAATGTTAACAGAAATTAAGATATGTTTAACAAATAATTTCCATGTTAAATTTAATTTCTACCATGCATAAAGACATGTTAAAAACTGTATTAAAGAAATGATGACTTTTTATATAAATAATGTTTTGAATAAAAATCAATAAATGCTAAAGGGGTTTATTGTATGCTCTTTTAAAATATAGCTTATTTATGTTTAACTTAATTTATTTTCACTGAAAATATAACCATTGTACATCATAATGGAGTATCAAAACACATTTTGTCACAGTTTACATAATGAAGTATGTATAGTATATTATTTAAATCAGGTTAAACACATGATTTTTCCCTTAAACAGCTATACATTTTTCTGGTAAGAAAACTCAAGTTTATTTCTCCTAGATATTTGAATTGGTGTTTTAGTTATTTTTGTTGCTACTCACCCTGTCTATATGAACACAGAAGAACTTGCTTTTAGGTAAATATAACTTACCATCTACTGATTAAAGTTTCATGCACTGACATGGCTTTGTAGGTATGAATATCCATATATAGTCCCTGTCATTCTATGTTTGGCTTATTTTGGTTTATAAATTAATTTCCATTACCACACACTTGTCACAAGTATTAGGACTGGATGTTCTCTTATTGCTGAATAGAATTTCTCTGTATATGTTTACTAACCATGTTTGTTTTTTTCATTCAGACACTCTAGGGCACTCAGGTTCTTTTCAGCCCTTGGCTATTGTAGGTAGAGTGAGAATAAAACATGGAGGGCAAATGTTTCTTCAGCACACCTACGAGAAGTTCATCTCCATCATAAGGTTTTTGCATTAATTGATTGACATTTTAGGATCCAATATGCTAATTTATAATATGCTTGTTATTATTAACACTCCCTAACCAAGTTGCCAAAGTCCCTTGTATTCTTTTATACATCAGTGATGCAATTTGCTAATTTTAGCATTCTTTATTGTAGCCTCTTTCACCAGAGTAAGAAAGCAATTGGATTATTCAAGGACTAGCAATTCTGAACATTTTAGTACAAGTGTTGAATCAGTATCTTCTAATGTAGAATTTCTTTAGAAGTGCTGTCTGACTTTTAAATCATTTTCATTTATACTGTTTAAATGAAAAGTGTGTGTGTGTGTGTGTGTGTGTATCTTATAATTCCTGCCGTGGTGTTTTCTTCTTTCTTTGAACTGATGCTTGGTTGGGTATGTTGGTCCTTTCCAAACAGTATTTTTTATTTTAATATTTCTATTTGCTTCTGCTTTTTGTTTTTGAAATATCATCTTAACCATATCATTAATCATCCCAGTGTTCAGAATAATTTCTTTATGTTTTTAAAACAATCATTTTCATTGCTTGGTACTTACCTTAAAGTTTTGATGACATTGCATAAATACCTGTAATTAGTTTGATTAGGTGTATAATTTAATTTTCTGTGGGAGGATATACAATTTTCACATAATTAGTTATTGAAAAAAATGCTCTCTAACATATAGTTTTGACATCTATGTTGAAAATAAATTGTGTGTGTATTTACTTCTAGGTTCTTTATTCTGTTCTACTGTTCTATGTGTCCATGTTTCATTTAATATCTTGTGGTTGACAACAATGATATTGTAGCACTTTTCAAGTTTGTAGTGTAAGTCTTGATTGATTTTTTTTTTCTCAAGAGAGCTTTGACTACTTGAGCTGTTTTAACATAGTTTGGAAATTTGAAGATTTAGTTTTATAGTCATATGAAGAATGTAACTAGTCCTTTGAAAAAAATTGGATTGAACATTCATGGTAAGAACATATGGAAAAATATTGACTCTTCTAATTCCAGAAATTAAGATGAGCTTCCATTTTCTTCTTCATCCCTATCCTCTTCAATATATATTTTATTTTTTATTGTTTTATAACTTTATTATAGAGATTTTTGCATGTTTTTTTAAATGTGCTTGTGTTTTAAAATGGGATTGTCGTCTTGATTCACTTACTTTGGTATTCACCTAAGAAATGCTACATCTTTATATTTTGTATCCTGTCATTTTTATCAACTTTTTGATTATTTCAGAAGCTCTGTTTATTTGTTGGCACTTTTGATATTTTTGGTGAATAAAATCTTGCCATCAAAAAGAATGGCAGTATGACTTCATCTTTCCACTTTTGATGTGCCTTATTTATGTCCTAGCTTGACTGGAGCACTGCCAACATTTGTTCTGTGTTAAAAAGGAGTAAGGTGAAGATCAAAATCTTTGACCTGATCACATTTCAGAGCAAAGTAATTAGCTTTACCATATTTAGCACATTAGATTTTGGTTTCTTGCAAGTATCATTTATTGGTTTTGAAGGAAATCTACCATACACATTTTGTTTCAGCATTTTAACATGAACAAAATTTAAATTTAGTCAAATGTCTTCTGCATCCATTCAAATGGTCACACAATTTGTGCCTTTCATTTTGGTGATTTTTATATCCCTAATGAAACATCCTTATTTTATTGGGTTGAATCCTTCTTGATCATGGTCATTTATCAACTTAATGTATTGAATTTGTTTGCTGGTCGGCATTCAGAGTAGAATTTTTTGTGTGTAGGCTCAATGTGGCTGTCGATATGTAACATTCATTTTTTTATTATTTATGTGTATTAAAAGTTTATATAGAGTAGATAGAGTTATAACTAAGACCTACCAAGATTGCGATGTTGAGGGTATTTCATGCTAAAATATTCATAGTTTATGTTTTTCAATATAGTATATTATATGATTAAATACATATTAAAGATATATTGTTGCAGTAGTACTTTGCAAAAGAATGGAAGTTTAATTAGATAGGGAATGAGAGAGGATCTGCAACAGCTTTGGCAAGGGGAAGAGTACAATCAGAATATACTTATATTTAAAAATTATTTTAAACAAATATATAATTTATAAAGAACATTCTAAACTTAAATTAATTGAAAAAGTTCTATGAGAATAAATTCATTTAACATTCTCTATTAACTTTCCTGAAAAAATATAGTAAGAAAGACTAGAAACAGAATCAAACTTATTTATAATAATTACTCATTAAAGCGACAGTAGAATGTTTCAAATTAAGGAATGAATATTATAAAAATTTAAAATTAATGTGATAGTGCTTTTAATTATCTTTAAGATTATGTGTGCAACATTTCATTTCGTCCCTCTCCTCCTTCCAACCCGTCCCAATTATCCCCACTTGTTCCGTTCCCCAAGGAAGACTATTTCTTCCATTCTCAGTATTTCTTAGCTGCCTGGAGCTCTCTGTCTAGGCTAGTGACCTCCTGAGTTGCCCTGTTCCATGCTAGCTGTCTACTGGCATCATCCTCGTTCACATCTTGATTAAGCACCCATATTGGTGGTCTTTAATAGATGCAATTCCAATGACATTTCTTCAGGCTCCCTGTTCCTCCGAATCTATTTCTTTAATTCAATTAAAAAAAAAAAACTATCTTGTTTTCATTTTACATACCAATCCCTGTTCCCACATCCTCCCCTCTTCCAATTCCTTCCACCTTCATCCCCACCCCTGACCCCATCCACTCCTCAGAGGGCACGGCACACTGCTTTGGGGAAGGTCAAAAGCCCTCCCTGCTATATCTAGGCTGAGCAAGGTATCCATCCAAAGAGAATGGTTTCCCAAAAAGCCAGTACAAGCAGTAGTGATAAATCCTGGTGCCACTGCCCGTGACCCTGCAGTCTGCCCCCGCCATGCAACTGTCACCCACATTCAGACTGCCTAATTTGGTCCTATGCTGGTACCTTCCTTATCCAACCAGAGTTGGTGAGCTCCCATTAGTTCAGGTAAACTGTTTCAGTGGGTGTCTTTATCTTCTTCTTGACTACTTTGCTTATATTCTCCCTCTCCCATTCTTGGACTGAACTTTGGGAGCTCAATGCAGTGCTCTGCTGCATGTCTTTGCCTCTGTTTCCATTAGTGTCTGGATGAAAGTTCGATGGTACCATTTAAGATATTCATCAGTCTGACTATAGGGTAAGACCAGTTCAGGCACCCTCTCCATTATTGTTTAGGGTCTTGGCTGGGGTCATCCTTGTGGATTCCTGGAATTTCTCTAGTGCCGGGTTTCTTACTAGCCCCATCTTGCAGTTAAGTCAGCTCCACCACTACCATCCCATCGATTAGACCCTGTTTACTACAAGTCCCTCTCTGCACCCAAACCCTCCTACCAATTTCCCTGCAACATCAGAGGAACTCTGAAACACAGGTTGAAACCAAGAGGTGAGGGATGACTCACCCAGCAGGGCACTCTGCTCTCTAGGCCCTCCATACTCATGGGCACAACCCATGAACCTCTCCCACCTGCATCAGCTTTTCTCTAGCCAACCAGCAGGCAAGCTTTGTGAAGATAAGCTGCCTTAGCACCCCTAACCCATTGATCAGATCCTGTAAGGTACAAGTCTCACTCTGGCCCCAAACCCTCCCCCTCTCCACCTCAGAGAAACCCTGAAGCACAGGCTGGGACTACACAGAGAGGTCCAAGAGGGGAAACCAAGAGAGGAAACTAAAAGAGTGTATAATCCTTTTCTGACCAGGAGCACTTCTTAATATGCTAAATAGTGTGGCTAGCACTACAATTTTGCCTTTTGGCTCCACCCAGTCCAGCATAATCATGTTTAGCCAGATTGTGGCTAAGCAGTTAATGTAAAGATTAATTAGAATATTAAGTAGCTATGGCCTTGGTTGTGTGACCTTGATATAAACTGGCCCTTCAGATAAAGTAGATGACATGGCTATTAATATTCTATGATTTCAAGCCTTGTGAGTGTGAAAACAGCTTATACATCTTGTTCTTTGAAAAAACAATACTTCATGCTTAAGAATCTTGGTTTCCCAGATGATCTTTGGGCACAAGAACTTGTGTCCTCTCAACATGTATGAGTCTCAGTATGATATATTGTTGTTTTTCTATTATTTTTACCGTTGTTTACTCTCTGATTATAAAGTTCTCATCCATAAATTTCTTTATCTTCTTACATTATCTTTAATATGCCTATGTGGGTGTTGGGAAATTTTTATACTACGTCTTCTCCCTTTACTTATTTTCTTCTTTCAGTGGTTATAAATATTACTTAGTGGGGCTGGAGAGATGGCTCAGAGGTTAAGAGCACTTACTGCTCTTTCAGAGGTCCTGAGTTCAATTCCCAGCAACCAAATGGTGGCTCATAGCCATCTGTAATGATATCTGGCGCCCTCTTCTGGCCTGCAGGCATACATGTAGACAAATACTGAATACTGTATACATAATAAATAAATCTTTAAAAAAAAGAATTGAATAAATATTACTTAGTGCTATATGATTTGTATGTTCACTTTAATAGTGGTATCCTCTGGTAAACAGTAGTTATTTTCTCTTGTAAATTATTTTTTGTTATATTGGTAAGTGTTACATCATATTCTGCTACTGAGATAGGGTCTTATTATGTAATACTGGCTGTCCTATAACTTGCCAAGTTGGCCTTTAATTCACAGATATGCACCTGCCTTTGTTCTTGCAGCCGAGATTACATGTGTGCCCCACCACATTTGGATCTATTATTATATCAAATATTTTAATTTTACTGAGCAAAAATACAAGCTTGTACTATTTTCTTAAAGCATTTTGAAATTCTCTAACAAAGTATTTTATGGTAAATATATACAAATAAAATGAACAGAAAAGAAAAGCTTTAGAAAGTGAAAATTCCAAGCTCTGGGAGACATTGATTGCAAAGGCTCTCATAATAAGCACGTGCAATCACTAGGCAAAAATACATGCCATCATGGCAAGCAATACATTTAGAACAGCTCGACCACATAAAATGATTTCACTTGGGTAAAATACACTTTTTTTGGTAAGCAATCTACTGATACAAAACCTGAACTACTTCTGCAGCACAGACTCATAAATCCCTTCACATGGTAGTCCCGTCGATGACCTAAATGATTCCATTGTGCTCTATATTTTAACTATTTTAGCATCACTCCACACCATTACTTTAAAGCACAAGCATTCTTTAAAGCACATGAATGGGGGAAATACTATGCTTGGACCTTATTAGTTACTTCTTATGTAACTTACTGTTTTGAATTTATAAATTTGATTTATATTCACATGAACTAATTTTTGCTTTGTGATATGATACAGAGGTTAAATAACACTAGTCTTTCAAACACCAAAAAATATATTTCATCATAATTTGTTAAAAATTATGGGATTTGTGTGGTGGTATGCTGTGGGACAATGGTCTGTACCCTGTGACTTGTTTTTTTTTTTTTTAAATAAACTCTGATTGGCCAGTAGCCAGGCAGAAAGTATAGGCAGGGCGACAAGGCAGAAAGTAGAGGTGGAGCAACGTGAATGCTGGGAAGAAGGAGTTTCAGTCTGCAGTCATCACGCAGAGAGGGGGGGAAAGCCATACACAGAGCAAGAAAGATGTGACTGTTTTGCCAGAAAGGTACCAAGCCAAGTGTCTAACAAGACAAGAATTATGGGCAAAGTAATTTATAAGAACTAGTTAATAAGAAGCCTGAGTTTAAAATAAAGCCATGTAAAGATGAAAAATACATAGAGAGTCTGGATATTGTATGTTATTGTGTTGTCTTTAAACTGTTTGATGGCTAAAGAAGGAGCAAAAGCTGCTAAAAGATATTTGAATGCTGCTAAAAAATACAACATATATATTTTAAAAATTTATTGACTTCAAAATTAAAGTCAAAAGGAATGTTCCTTTGGAGAAGAGGTTTTGCTTTTCTTTCCACTGGAAATGAGAAGCTGTGGATTCATTCTGGGTTAAGAAAAATAAGGTTTGATCAAGGAAGACCCTCTGAGAAACCTCTGATAGGAGTGGATGGAACAGATGTCTGTGTTCCACATCCAGGACAGTTTCAAGACTTCTGGTTGAGATGATCAAGCCTCACAGACTATTTCAGCCAGGACTTGACCATTATTCTAAATTTTCTTTAGGTCCCTTTAAGATAATCAGAAGCCCCAATCAGCAGGAAGTATCCAAAATACTTTGTCCACATTCCCCAGAAATAGATTATGGATGTTTGCCTTTGTTTAGAATGTTGATTACAAGTTGATATGAATAATGGTCAGTAGAAAAGCAAAACAAAGGAGATTCAATTAAGAGTTCTTGTTTCAAAAGTGGGGGACTGCTGTAGTACAATGGTCTATACCCTGTGACTTGTCTTTTAAATGAACTCTGATTGGCCAGTAGCCACAGGAAGTATAGGCAGGGCGACCAGGCAGAAGAAGAGGTGGGGCAATGAGAATTCCGGGAAGAGGTTGTTTCCATCTGCAGTCATCACCCAGAAAGAGAGAAGGCCAAACACGGAACAAGCAAGATGTGATTGCCTTGTGGAAAAAGGTACAAGCCACATGGCTAACACAGACAAGAATTATGGGATAATGTAAATTATAAAAATTAGTTAATAAGAATCCTGAGCTAACGGGCCAATTTGTTTATGTAGACCTCTATGTGAGTCTTTGGCATTTAATGGCTACAGGACTGAGCAGGACAGGCACATTTTGTAATTCTGGCACTTGTGAGGTAAGAGCAGGAGTACTAGGAGTTTAAAGACAGCTTCAGTTAAATAGTGTTTGAGACCAGTCTGTGATCAATGCTCACTCAAAATAAACATTGTACTTTCCATGTTATACTCTAGTATAATTTATGTTTCTTTGAAATTGTTCCAAATATGTTTGTGTGTTTTTATACATGTGCATAAGTACCCAAAGCAGTATATATTTTTATGGATTTTTATAAAGATTAGCATCTTACATACAAGATGACTGCTGTAACCATTTTCTATATTTTTGTATATAGGAAATGAATTCTTAACAGACTTATGTTTTAGGGAGTCACTTGCTTGTTCCCAGCTGCCCAAACCTTGAAATAATCACTCAGAAATTATATCATTTAAATCACTATTTGGCCTATTAGCTTATGCATACTTCTAACTCATGCTTATCTCTTAAATTAACCCATTTATATCATTTCACGTTTTATCATGAAGCCCGTAGTCCACTGGCAAGTTTCCAGCTTGCAGCTCATATCTTTCCCCTCTAGTGGATAAATGGCTTCTCCTTGACTGTGCCTTTTTTTTCTTTCAGCATTCAGTTTAGTTTTCCCCACATACCTCTATGCCACCATGCCAGGCCCAAGGCAGATTCTTTATTAACCAATGGTATTCACAGCATACAGAGGGGAATCCAACATCAGAAGTATATCTATAAAATATGTTAATTGCCTAAAGCTATGAAATTTGAAATTTTTGAGGTACCTAAAGTATAAGCTAAATTATTACTTATTATTTATATGTATTTATTTATTTGGTGGAGAACCTCTGTGACATGTCATATATGTAATAGTCAAGTAATTTGTGGCAGTATTTTCTTCCACTGTGTGGGAGGCTGGGACAAAATTCAGGTTCTAAATTTTTGTGGCTAGATCTTTTACCTGCTGAGCCATCATACTGGCCTCTGAGTAATTATTTTTGCTAAAGTGATAAACATATATTTTTTCTCAAGAGTCTCTCAGACTAGAGAGTTATCTCACACTTACCTATTTTATTACTAGATTGATTTATTCACTCTATAAGGCTTTACTTAGTTACCAGAATCATCACAGTATATATAGTTATTCCAGATAATGTATTAAATAATCCAAAGACATAAACCAGTATTGACAACTATTGAGAAATGTATTGCAAATGAAAAGTTCTTAAAGAGTTGTAGATACATTTTCATTGACTTTAGTTACCTTAAATTATTCCAATGTTAACTCATGAGTGATACAACAAATAAATAAGATGTGAATCTGAAAGCAAGATTCAAGGTTGAGAGCATCGATGGACTGGCCTCAAGGAGGAAAGGGATGAATCTTAGGTATGTATCATGTGCATATATGAAAATGTCTAAAACAAAGGTAAATGTTTAAAAATGTGAACATAGTGAATATAAAAAGGGGAGGCTTTAAAACATTCCCTGTCTAACTAATAAGATTAACTAGTGAGCTATCAAAGTTTGACTAATTTTTCTTTCACTGTATATGTTAGGGAATACATCCATAGAGGTGCAAAATCACTTGGCAACTTAAAGTTTGTTTTATCTTTGTTTATGTGGTGCTATTTAATTGAATGCGACATTTAATTTTGACTAGGTTTGAAATTCTGTTATGTTGTATATTAGTTCATTTGTCATAGTGTATGTTTTCCTCAGTGTATTATGCCTTACAATCCAAGGGTATAGAGAACAGATTTAATTTACTAAACTTGACACACAGTGTGTGTTTAAGCAATTGAATTTGCAATGCCTGTGGTTGTTTGTGTGAGAGTTTACGTTATCATTTGGCAGAAAAATGGGAAGTACTCTTAATTTATCAGAAAGTGAACAAGAACAAATATTTTATCACATAGTTACCTCTTTGTAATTTCCCTTTTAAATTTGGTAAATATTTGCTTGTAAACTGCACTAATTTTCTCTAAGTACTTTTGTATTCATTTCAAATTAAACATATTAAATTAGATATAAATTCTTATGACTAAATATTATGAAATTAAAATAAAAAAATCTTATTTTATTTCCCTTTTCAAACAAGTGTTGTCCTCTCTAGAGTTTGCTCTAAGATATTTTAAGTAATGCTTCCTTAGATTAATGTTTTAAGCATATATCTTCAAAGCACTTTCAATATTCACATAAATAAATACAAGTATTTTGTATATCCATTGTTACTTATCAATTAAACATTACTTTTCAAATTAACAAACCTGGGAAAATAAGACAATGAATTCCCAGATCAGATAAATCAACATTTATTTCTTCATTTTATTCAGTGCTAAAGTCAAGCAATATTTTATTTTTTATTAATTTTTTAGATTATAACTATACCATTCCCCCCTTTGTTCTATCCCACTAATACCTCCTATATATCCCTCCTTTTGCTTTCAAATTCATGGCCTCTTTCATTAATTCTTATTACACAGAGAGAGACACACAAACACATGAATATGCAAAAATATTCCTAAATGTATACATAGAAAATTTTCAGTCAGTATAATGCTACTTTTATATATGTTTTCAGAGATTACATCTTGAAATTGAATAATCAGTTGCTGTACTCTTGCCCTGAGAACATTATTTTTTCTACTTTAAGTATCTGTAGTTTTTTGTGTCTGGTTGAGGCTTGCTGGGTTTACCCCCAAAACCATGTTAGCATGTCTATTGCCATTGTACATTTTCACAACCACTTTATTAAATCAGTATAAATGGAATCTAAAGGTTTGATCTTTACCCATGAATAAATGAAGTTAAATTCTTTTATTCACCAATTGTATCCTCTTGTACATTTGGCCTCTTTGTAAATGAGAGTTTTTCAGAGCTTTCCATGTACTGGCTTCTTTCTTATTGTCAAACCTCAATATTAAATTGTTTAAATTTGCAACTTGTTGTAGCCTGAATCTCCTTTTTGCTTGTTATCTCATAGAACAGATTTATTTTAAACACAATCTTCACTTAAAAATGAACAGAAGCCCCACTTACCTAGAAAGGCATAATGATGCATGTCTCCCAGCATTCAGGTATCTGATGCAAAAGGATCAGAAGAATGATCCCATTCTTGTCCAAAGAAATTTCAATATGCAGATAAATGAATACAAGGATGTTGTACATATTAAACATATGCAATGTTACTCACCAATTAAAATTCTGCTTGTCAAATGAAACTCAATAAACCTGGGGAATAAGACAATGAACTGATTTATCATATCATGTCTGTCAAGACCAACATTCATTTCTTTAATTTATTCAGAAGTGAAGGCAAATAATATTTTATTGTGTTTTACTTTTTTAAGATTATATTCTTCTCCCATTTTCTTCCATCCCATGAATGCCTCTTATAAATCTTTTTTTCTCTCTTTTCAATTCATAACCACTTTTTCCATTAATTACTGTTTTGCACATACACACATAGACAGGCACATACACACACAGACATACACAGAGATAGGCAAATACAGATAAAGACAGACACACACAGACACATAGACACACACACACACACATGTCTCCAGATTCATTATTTCACTAACTGATAAAGATCAAATACCAACAACTAGGCTCGTATAGAAAACCAAATATTGAGAAAAACAAAGAAACATGCCAATGAACAGTAAAAATTAATTCTAACATAGTAACCCAAATGTCCTCAAAGCAACGTCCTTAAACTCTCTGAGGAGTGGATGAAGGGTGGGGTAGGAGATGCTGGAGGGAAAGGGAGGAAGGGTGGGAGTGGGAACTGAAATTCCTGTGCAAAATGAAAAAAAGATAATGTTTTTTGTTTTTTTTAATAAAATAAAAATAGAAAAAAATCTTATAGACTATCTCCTTCAATAGTAGCCACATAAATAAATGGCTTAGATAAGTCAACTCATTTTTATTTCCTTAAGGCCTTAAATAGTACTCATGCATTTAAAGTCTCCTTTGAAAATTATAATAGCCAATTCCCATAAGGTCCTCCTGTGAAAATATCCTTAAATTCTGTCTTCAAGGGTGGACAAAGGCAAAATGAAAGTCACACAGGGAAGAAGCAAGAATGAAGCTGTACCATATACATGGAAGTAGATTGGTAGGCAGAGTTAGAACACATCAACGACTTTTTCTCTCCCGTAAGGGAGGGATGTTTTCTCTGAATCACATACAAAATGCAATTTTGCCATTACTGCAGATGTTAGTTGCAGCTCTTATTTTTAGCTTACTTAAGCTGTACTTTCTTTGCTCTCGTTGCTCTAAGTGCTATCTTATACTATGCTCAGCTATTAACCCTGGACATTTCACTACTGGCAACTCATTTGAAGCTATTATATCTGAATCTCAGCAACCACAGTAAGGATTGCTTCATTTCTCATTATCACATTGGGCATTATTACAAAAGTAAGTAACTTGTAGATTTTCTACTGATCTTTCACCTAAGTTTCATGCCTTAAATGGAAAGGAATCCAGTTTTCAATCTCAGAAGCAACTGCACTTTATATAAGTAAAAAAAAAATTGTTTAATTCTTTGACTACTAGAGTAGTAGGTTAGATGAGTTATTTTAATTTGAAACTTAGGGATATCTGTCTACAAAAAGTAATCTGCTATTTTCTCTCTCCACTTAGAAGTGACCATGCTTACATAGGCTTTAGAGATATGAGTTGAATTGATATGTGTCACTCTCGGGTAAAGTTTAAATAGCCAAACAAAATTACCAACTTATATTCCCCTTCATTTAGTGATCTCTGAAGCAGATATTAAAGTAATTCCATATTAAAGTGCTGAACTATGCTCCTCTGCAAAGCCATGCTGAATATGCAACTAAGGCTAGTGATTAAATTTGTTTTGCCTTAAGCCACTGGCATTTTAAGGTTGGTTTTGAACATTGATTAACATTGATAGCTTTTTCTGTTTTTATTAATACAATAAAAATTTCATTTTCACAATTTTGTCTGCAAATCAAAAAATATAAGCCTCACCAGTTCCTAGAATTTTGTTGGAAGGTTTACTTTATGTTTAAGGTATGAAGATACCTGACATACATTCCATAAATACTTGCTGAATGCACTAATAAATAAATATATCATTAGAATTTTTCTTCATTTTAAAAGGAAAATGGCAACATAGAGGAAAATAATTTCAGAGAATCTCAGGGACTTAGGGAGATTCCTAATGGTCTCTCAATAAAATAAATATATATTTACTAAAAGAAAGAACTCAAGCAAATATTATTATTGCATAGATGTCACTGAAAAAAATAACATGTGTATTTTTACTTATTATAATAAGTTATCTAGAAATTAGCCATATATTGTATAATGTTATAAGATAATTTGATAATAAGAAATATAAAAATGTTCCTTATATGTGAATTCTTCAATGCCATTTTAAAGATGATATTTTAAAACTAAATATATTGAAGATTGCATTTGCTGGAGTTAGATCTCACAATATTAAAATACTGTATTTTTAAATAGCACTTTAGTCACAGAGGCACATTTACCTAAACCATCATTAGAAGCATCATTCATTCTCTCTGAAGGGAGAGAGTGGTTTCCTTAATAGACCAACATCTGTTCATTCAGAAGGAAATGACTTCCCTGAGGGACAATTAATAAAAGTATTGCCACTAAACACAGCTGGTAAATTGTCAATAAAAATTCAACAAATTGAAGAGGAAATAACTGTGGACGTATAAATAATGAAAAGTATACAGAATGCAAATAAATTATTTTACTCCAAAATTACTTAATCTGAAACTTTTAGTTCTTAACATACAGTACTTCAATGATTGGAAATAAAACACCTTATTTAATATTGTCTTTATATGTTGTAAATTTTGTCTTTAATGAACATGGTATAGATAGGGAATAAACTATTCAGGGGGATAATGTTTCCTGTGGTGTATGGTTGCATAAAAGATGTCTAAGTACACAATTAAATTCATTGTCTGTTTTCTTATATGTTAGCTGATAATTTGAGTAACATAAACTCTGGAGTAGAAAATGAGCTTGACTACATCACATTTTAAAGACCGACTTCTAGACTCCATTCTTAAAACTAATTTAAGTCTATGGCAGTCACTGAATATAGAGTAAGGATGTAGAACCAGAAAGCAGAGGGGAAAATGTGCAGCACTTTGGTTGGAAGAATAGCTAGAGAGTTTATGTTAGTTCTTTAAAGTTGAAATTTGACCACTGAGGTATAATTGAAGAAACTTTAGAACATTCATTACTGTGTGGGTTTACTACATTTCTAAGTATGTGAGCACAGGTATACAGGAACTCCTGCTTGCACATGTAGAGTAGAGGTCATTAGAAAACATATTACTCTCTGACATCTGTCTGTCTATTTTATCTATCTATCTATCTATCTATCTATCTATCTATCTATCTATCTATCTATCTATCTATCTATCTATCAATCTATCTATCATCTATCTATGTATGCTTAAGCATTTATTTATGCATTTATTTATTTAAAGAACATCGTCAATAAAAACGGAGCTTATCAATTTCACTAAATTCGTTGGCCAATGAGCTCAGTAGGTCCACCTTTTCTGTTCCCTGTGTGCTGGATTTATATAGGTCATACCCAACATTTTATGACCACCTAGTGCTCTTGCTTGTGATGCAGGCACTTTATCAACTAAGGCATCTCATCGTCCTTTGCACCGCACCGTGGCCCATTTCTATCTAGCCTCTTCTAGGCTAGCTCTTGCACCTCGACTAGCCCATTTCTAATAATCTGCTGTAGCCCACGAGCTGGCTTACCAGGAATGATCTTAACCTGCATCTGCCTGGAGTGGAAACATCATGGCGACTCCCTGACTCAGCTTCTTTCTCCCAGCCTTCTGTTCTATTTACTCCTCCCACCTATGTTTTTATCTATCAGGGCCAAGCAGTTTCTTTTTTGCTTAACCAATGAAATCAACAGACACTCCCACATCACCTTACTACAGTATCTCCAAACACTGAGTCTTCTATGTGGTTATAGGACCTGTTCTCAACTTAACCATCAGTGTCTAACAAAAGTTTCTCTTGACCCTTTTTTACCAGGTCACCTGCTTCTGGTTTCATGTCATTTTTCTAAACAGTCGACACACTGATGTAACTTGTTAGTGATTGTCCTTGTGTTATAATCTTAGAAAGCAAATCTGGTTTTTCTTATTTCATTATTTATTTTGTTATTGAAGAGTGCTCAATCATATTTAATTGCTAAATAAATGACATTTACTGAAAATAATTAATAATTACTCATCATTTACTATACAATAACGACTTTTATTTATGTTCATTAAAGAAGTTAATGTTTTAAGTTTATAACTTTTCAAAACAATGTTAGAAGTAGAGAATGGGCAAAAACAAATACACAGGATTGGGTGCAGTTTCCCTGACTTAATAATTGATAGGAATTGTGATATAATTTTAAACACAGAAAGTGATGTGGGACTCCTCTCTTTGCTGTAAAAATATTTTATTACTATTGGTTAATAAAGAACCTGCTTCAGCCTAAGCAGGGGAGAATATAGCCCGACTGAAAGAGATATTTAGAGAGAATAGGCAGAGTCAGGGAGATGCCATGTAGCTGCTGAAGGAGAAGGACCACCGCTGGAATCTTACCAGTAGATCACAGCCTTGTGGTGATACACAGATTAATAAATATGGGTTAATTTACATATAAGAGTTAGCCAGGAATATGAGCCATGGATCAAACAGTCTTGTAATTAATATAGTTTCTCTATGATTATTTGTGTCTGGGCTGCTGGGAAATAAACAAGCAGCTTCCATTTACACAAGAAGGATTGTTCTTTTTCCTAATAATACATTTTAATATGTAGAAACTTTATTATTTAAAAACTTTTAGTGTTCACATTAGATCCTGGACAGAGATTTTCAAGATTTAATGTTTGTTTTGTGTTTCTGTGGCCCTATACTCCCTTGGTATGCCTCTACTCCTCCTTTATGTAATAGGAATTAATACTCAGTGTATACTAAAAGAATGAAAATTGCTATTTATTCCTTTTTAATGAATGAATGAATAAATATATACAGTTGGTTTTAGTAAAAGAGATTGTGTAAATTAGAGAGGGCACAGAGAAAGAGAGAATTAGTCAGAAAGAAAAAGATCACAGGCTTGCCATGGTTTCAATGTGAAGGTCAGATTTCATCTTTGAGGAGACAGCTCTGACTTTCCATCATCCTAAGAAGTTTCCCGCAGGTTTCTAAGGACTTCCATCCAACTTCCCCTCTCCCACAAATCCTCTCCACCTCTGGGCTATAGCATGTATGCTGAGGATCTGGTACAGACCCATGCAGGCACAAGCTGGCTGTTTCAGTCTCTGAGAGTCCATGTGCACCCTGATTGATCAATTCAGTGTGCCATGTTCTGTTACTCCATCCCTTCTTACTCTTGTAGTATTTTCTCCCCCTCTTCTGAGGGGTTCCTGTTCTCCGAGGAAGGAAACTTCTTAGAAACCATCAATTTAGACTCTCTCTTTATAATGTCCTATACGATAATCATTAATCATTAAAATTATTTGTCACAACTTTTATCTGTAGTAATTTAAAAGTTAATTTTTAACCTAATGTTTCTTATGCAGGTAAAATAGTTTTTCTTATTATAAATCAACACGACCCTCAAGACAATAGATCAATATTATTGTACCGCTTTCTACAAGATGTAGTCAGATTTTTTTCCTAACTTTAGAGGCACTTCCAAATTACTATACAGAGGCTCATATTACTTATGAATGCTTGGCCTATAGCTCAGTCTTATTACTAATTAATTCTTACAACTTAAATTAATCAGTTTCTATTAGTCTATATTCTACTATGTCTCCCAGTAGGTCCCGCTCTCTCTTCAGCTCCTAGTGACTTGCTTAGTTCTGCGCTCCTTTTTCCCATCTGGCTTAGTTTGGTTTTCACACGTAATTTCCTACCCCACTACCTGCTTGTCAGCTCTCTATTAACCAATGAAAATGATACATACCCACAGTATACAGAAGGATTATTCCACAGCAATAAGTGAACTAACATTGCACAGACTGCATAGAAGAAAGATGTGTGAGCCAGGATCATTTACATAATCATTCAAATCAGAACTGCTTATTACCAGAACTTCATTCCCTACTTATGACTAAGAAAGCAATGCTGATTTTGTGGCTTAGAACCATTCAGAATATGGAAATTTTCCATCTTAATTAAGATGAAGATAGAAAGAATTTGTGTGACATGGATATTGAATTCTGTATTTAAAGATATTAGATAATGTGAAATGTTCTGAAAGTATGAGTCAGTATTTACAAAATCAGAACTACAAGATGGCTGAGAGCATCCTACAAAAATTCTTTAGACTGGAAACTTGAAATACTCAATTTTGGGTCAAGGTGATATGCTTTCTGAATGTAGGGCTAGCCTTGAAGTGTGATTGCTATATCCAGTCCCACTGATGTGGAAAGGTCTTCTGTTTCTGTTGATTTCATTGGTTAATAAAGAAACTGCCTTGGTTCATTTGATAGTCCAGCCCTTAGGTGGGTGGAGTAGACAGAATAGAATGCTGGGAAGAAGGGAAGTGAGCTCAGATGCGATGAAGCTCTGGCCCAGGATGGACACAGGTCAGTCATGCTGAATCTTTCTTGGTAAGCCACCACTTTGTGGTGCTACACAGATTATTAGAAATGGGTTAACCAAGATGTGAGAATTAGCGAAGAAGAGGCTAGATATAATGGGCCAGGCAGTGTTTAAAAGAATATAGTTTCTGTGTAATTATTTTGGGTAAAGCTAGCCGGTGGCCAGGAGCTGGGTGGTTGGAAGTGGCCCACAGCTCCTTCTGCATCCCACTCCTTTGAAGGCTACTAATTTTGCTTCTGTTAGCAAGTATCAATTTCAGAAATCTTATTTAAGGCTTCGGCTTAGTGTCCATTTCCTCTTCTCACTGCTAGTACTTTGTCTGGGTTGAATTTATACAAATTTTGTGGAAGCTGCCACAGTCTCTGTAAGTTCTTACATAAATGAAACCTGTTGTGTCTGGAAGAAACTATTTTTGTAGAGTAATATATCACATCTGAATTTTATAGTCTTTTCATCTTACCTTCTACAATGATTCCTGAGACTTGAGTGGCAGGGTTGGATAAAAACATTTGATTTAAGGTTGAGAGCTTAAAAAGGTTTTCATTCTCTTCACATTGTCCAGTTGGATCTGTTGATTACCAACTATCACTAGAAGAAACTTCATTGATGAGTGCTCCATTAAGCACTGATATATGGATATAGCAACATGCCATAGAGTCAGTTTATTACTATGTTCATTTAACATGATAGTAGTAGGCTCTCTCTAAGTTCCATGACCTATCTAGTCTCATGTTCTTGGCCAAATAAGCATTATCAAGTAGGTTCCATCTCAGAGAATGGGCCTTAAATAAAATTTTAAAAAGTGGTAAGTTACTGCAAGAAAACATTTGTGTCAATATATTGCATCAAGTTTTCTAGCAGGTGCGTTGTTATTGTAGGTCACAGGGTTTCTAGTTGGGTTATATAGATGATGTCTTTTCTTTTCCAGTAGTGTGCACAGTACCTTTCAGTACCAGCAAGGCTAGTCAATAGGAGTGACACATTTACCTGGAAAACTACTCTATTACCATATATCTCATGACATTAGTGCTGCATTCATTAAAAGAACCTTAGAGTAAGATTATGGAGGTGAACCAATAACATTGGAAGTAGCTTTAATGTATTTGTGTGTATAGGGGTTGATCTATGATCTCTTATTAATCACAGAATATTCTTCAGACCTAGCTGACCAGAAAAATAATTAATAATAAAAATATTGGACAAATCTGAGTGAGTTTGTAAAGGACCCTCAATTTATCTCTCTGAAACTTCAGAGGCCAGCCTGCATTTATACTCTTTCTGTCAATATCATCTATGTTTCCAAAATAATAGTTCAGAAATTTCTCAACACTCCAAGACTTTTCCAGCCTGAAGTTTGAAAACCACTTCAATCTTATCAATAGTATATTGTCATAGTAATATCTTACTCCTACCACTAATTTCTATCTCTAGGTTTCGGGTTTTTTAATATAATTTTTACACCTTACAGCACTATCACTGAGGTAATTCAAGGAAGGAACTCAAACAGAGCAGTAATCTGGAAGCAGGAACAGAAGCAGAAGTCATGCAAGAGCCCTGGTTAACTAGCTTGATCCCTAGAACTTGTTAAACTTCTTCTTTTTTTTTTGAAGGACTATGAGCCTAGTGTGTTAACTTCACCAGTGTTCTTGCCTACCCATATCAATCATTAAAATTCCTACAGGCAATAAGGATAAAAACATTTCTTAATTGAAATTCTTCCCGAGTATGTCTATACTCCTTTAGAGTTGACAAAACAACTATGTCCAAAAATTGGCTTTTAAATCATTCAATGTCCCAAATTCTTATATGTATATGTTCAAATTATAGAATTAATTATTGAAGAAAAATGTATTGGGACTTTAAAATTGAATTACAAAGTATTGGTTATATATGTATATATATGTATTGGTGTTATATATATATATTCTCAAAGCACCATTGATTTTATTTTCTTGTTTTCTTGTTTTCAGTAATCATTCAAAAAATGAGCAATTGTAAGTACACACTTATGAATCATGTATGTATGTCTGCATATACATTTTTATTTTCTTTGTTTTTGGATTACTTTCATTCCTGTAAATGTGCTATCATTTCTTACAAGAGAAAATGACTCTTTCACATTGAACTCTTTTCTCTTCCCATCCTCTCTGAAAACTTCCTGGCTGTCTACATGCAATATATGCCATGATAATTTGTATGCCTCAAGCTCAACACAATTGATACAGTTAATCTTGTAGTGAATCTACTGAAGCAGTGAGGTAAAATACATCTTTCTTCCTTTTAAATTGTTTCCTCCCTACATTTGTCAGGGTGACATAAATCTCACTACTTTAAATATATGCTACAACATTTGTTTAATGTGCATGAATCTGTTTAGGTAAAATTAAAATTTGAATCAGAAACTAATGTAGACACTTGCAGATTTCTTTTTTTAATTAAAGCACAGGTTAATGAAGAATTCATTTGGTGTTCCTACAATCAGCTGAGATGAACCCTAAATGGTAGTGTTAAATAGCTGAAAATAGAATCGGAAACACTACTTCAAGGCTTCGATCTGAAATAAAAAGGTGTTCTGTTCCATAATTGTGCAACAGCAGAATTCAATATTTGATCTTGCAATACTTGTTGCTGATGCATACTTGAGTATATGCAGACATACATACATGATTCATAAGTGTGTACTTACAATTGCTCATTTTTTGAATGATTACTGAAAATTCCATTTTCCTTGTAGTTACCATTTTCCATTAAAATCAGTATCATCACACAAATGTTCATCCTAAACAAATGAGTAAATAAGGTTAAGAAAGATCTAAGCAATTTAAAAATGAAATTCACCAGGTAATTATGCAGTGAGCTTCTCCTATGATGCAGTTTATTTTTCATGCAGAAGCAGAAGTTCATAATTTGAGATTTATGCTACTAATTCTGGAATTAGGTGTTGAATATAAAGACATTATGCACAAAAAGTGCTGAATGAATAAATTTGAAACAACAATTTAAAGTTAAATGATAGTTTGGTAGATCATTTAAAGTAAGAAAACTTTATAGATATTGTCCTGGTAATAATTAATAATGATTACACCTTAGAAAAACATCAGTATAAGACAGAATTAAACTATTTTATATATTTATATAAAAATTATATGAGCATTTACAAATAGAAGTTTATAAATACACAAGCAGGTGAAGTTTTTGTTTTATATTTTGTTATACTGAACTGATAATTTAGTCTTATTTAAATGTATAATGGAGAATTTTTTCTGCATATCAAATTAAATGCTTGCATCATTTAAAGAGTTTGCAAAACACATCACTATTAATAATACTTTCAGCTATTTATGCTTTATGTACATGGAACTTTTATATTATTTTGCCATGGTAGTTTTCAGGATTAACCTTCAAAATATTCAGTGACATACTAGGAAATCCATGATTAATAAAAATAATGTAAAATAAATCTCTTTTCATTGTTTTCTTGAGATAATTTTTAAATACTGACAGACAGTTGCAGATTCCTTGCTCTTTGTGAAAGGGTTTGAAATGACATTTGTTTCATCAGTTTCATATTGTTCCTGAAGGATATCATCTTATACATGATAATTGCTAAACCTTCCTATATTGATCCACTTATTACCTCTCAGAACTCCAAAATATTTTATCTCATCTCCTGTTAAGAAAAAGAAATTAAAGAAAATGGCATATGCTTATCTTTTAAATTTTTAATTAGAAGAAACTTATTTCTTTAAATTAAAAAAAAGCTTTATGGAAAGTTCTTATTTTGTAGTACGTTGCATAATTTTTTGTGAAAGAATCCAATCTCAAAATGCTTTGAAAATTTTATGTAGCCAATATTATTTTAACTGATTTTAATTAGAACTATACTTCCACCCTTCCACACATTTTATCCTTTTTAATTGGGTGACAGTGATATTTCTATACAATTCATGTGACATAGGGTCATGCTGGTCTTCTTGAACTTTAAAAGAAAAATTATTTTTAATAAAATAGAAAAAGCACAATATTTGAGAGCCAAATAAATACTACCATTTATCTGAATGGGATGTGTTCAGGAAATAAAATTGTTAACTAAGAGTGGTTAGACCAATTCCTGCACATATTGAAGTTTTTACAATATACATACTTATTATAGTTGATCCTATTAATTAGAGGTCATGAAGAACTAATGATAAAACACCTATAGTAAAATACATGTTTTAAAAGTTGTGAATTTTTTATATGCAGAATTTTTAAAATTTAGTATTTTAAACAGAGCCTGGCCATGGGAGCTGATGGAAAATGATACTCTAGCATGTGAAGTCTACTAGAGGACCTTATACAGTTCTTTACACAAAATTTAATTGCTTTTTGCCACAACATCTAAGAGCAGAGAGATAAAGAAGGGGTTATCTTGAGGTGGCTGAATTAAGTAATTAGAAGAATTTTAACAATGTCCTTAGCAATCTGATTTCTTTTTTTTTTCTTATTATGTTGTCACTGATTTTCAGACTTAAACACTTTTGTTGTGAACCAGTCCTGCGTCCAAAACACAACTCTGCGATAATGTGAATTAGTGCTTAGAAAGTTTGTCTCAATGTTCTCTAGCCCTTTTATTTCCTCTGCAAGATTTTCACAAATCTCTGAACTAACCTTATCCAAAACCACCACAAACTGAACCATTCCAAGTATCCTTGCTTTTGTGAATATAAGTCAAGTCAAGGTGGTTCCACAGCAGGAATAACACTTCTGTACTTTAAAATATTGAATCATTGATAAGTAAAACGCCCACATGGATTGAAGAGCATTATGCACAGTGGATAAAAGCCAACAGCAAAGACGTCAATGTTTTAAATACAGTGCGACTTTAGAAATGGGATGAAATTAGGCGGTCCAGTGATGCTGGAGAAAAGTTAATATTGCTGTCAGAAGGTGGCTACTTAAGAGAAGTACATCCTTCTACAGCAGGCACCTCTCCAACTAAAACATAGCTACAGACCTAAGTACTGACAAAGTTTAGGAAAACTAAATTAGAAAAAAAAATGTTTCATTTAGGATGTATTATAGCAGAATTATACCTGAGATATCTTGGATTGCAAGGACATTTTGATTTTATTGTAATTAACTATTTATGTACGGAATTAATGTACTTAAAGCTTGTGCTGTATTCAGAAGTCAAAACATTTTTAATTAATTAATTAATTAAAGATTTCTGTCTTCTCCCCACCACCGCCTCCCATTTCCCTCCCCTTCCCCTAATCAACTCCTTCTCCCTCATCAGCCCTAAGAGCTGTCAGGGTTCCCTGCCCTGTGGGGAGTCCAAGGACCTCCCACCTCCTTCCAGGTCTAGTAAGTTGAACATCCAAACAGCCTAGGCTCCCACAAAGCCAGTACATGCAGTAGGATTAAAACCCATTGCCATTGTTCTTGAGTTCTCAGCAGTCCTCATTGTCTGCTATGTTCAGCTAGTCTGGTTTTATCCCATGCTTTTTCAGACCCAGGCCAGCTGGCCTTGGTGAGTTCCCAATAGAACATCCCCATTGTCTCAGAGTGTGGGTGTACCCCTCGCGGTCCTGAGTTCCTTACTCGTGCTCTCTCTCCTTCTGCTCCTGATTTGGACCTTGGGGTTTCAGTCCGGTGCTCCAATGTGGGTCTCTGTCTTTGTCGCCTTTCATCTCCTGATGAAGGTTAATATCCAGGAGGATGACTATATGTTTTTCTTTGGGTTCACCTTCTTATTTAGCTTCTCTAGGATCACGAATTATAGGCTCAATGTGCTTTATTTATGGCTAGAAACCAATTATGAGTGAGTACATCCCATGTTCCTCTTTTTGGGTCTGGCTTACCTCAGGATAGTGTTTTCTATATCTGTCCATTTGAATGCAAAATTCAAGAAGTCATTGTTTTTTTACTGCTGAGTAGTACTCTAATACGTATATATTCCATACTTTCTTCATCCATTGTTCCATTGAAGGGCATCAGAAGTCAAAACTTAACTAAAAATAATGAAAGGGTAAAACTAAAATTAATTTTAGCTTTATCTTGCATTTCAAGGGGCAAAGAAATAGATATGTTAATTGTGACAAATGGTATTTTCTTTTTTGAGTGACTCACATGATTAATTTGCTATTAATGTGTTGATTAGAGGCACTTAGCTAGTGTCTCTCCTTATAGGCAGACAATATACAGAAATGGATCATAAGGGATCAGGTAAAAGTGCCACAGTTTTAGCAGGGCAATGCTGGTGCATGCCTTTAATGCCAGTACTTGTGAGGCAAAGGCAGGGGAATCTCTGTGACTTCAAGAGCTAGTTGCAGGAGAGCTATGACTGTGACACAGAAAAAACCTGTCTCGAAAAAAAAAATTGTGTCACAGTTTTAATAGTCTTTAATTAATGCATATTAAAATCTCCACAAACATCTAAATAAAATATAACTTAATAATGAAGTATTGAAGACATTTCATTAAAATTAAAATCTATTTACAGGTAAAAAATTAAAATGAAGGCTATAACTACTTTTAATAATTAAATGGTGGCTAACCTGATGTTATAGTTTTATTGATCCCTGCCACATCTGAGAAAATGTCCTGTCCTTTTGCTTTAATGTTCTAAGTAAATTAACACATTCAGCAAGGTGGCAGGACACAAAAAGAACAAACAAAACATTTATAAAAGAGATTTACATCATTTGCCATCTAAGATTCAGACTTAAAAAAAAAGTTCTTTAAGATTCCATCTCACCCAAGTCAAAATTGCTCTCATTAAGAACACAAATATTAACATGATGTGGTCAAGGAGGACTTCCTAATCACTATGGTGGTTGTATAAATGAGTACAAAAATGTGGAAACCACTCTGAAGTTTTACCAAAGAACTAGAAATAAACAATATAATGCAACTATAGCACTGCTTGATATGTACCCCTAAAACTTTAAATTTGACTCCAAAGACACACGTGCATGTTCATTGGCTTTCTCTTCTCAATGACTAGGAAATGGAAAATGCATTGATGTACATCTGCAGCTAAACAGAGAGGAAGAATAAGGTCAGAATGCATTATGGTATTCTATAAACTGGAAAGGAAAATGAAATCTTGAAATTTGAAAGAAATTGCACAGAAATGAAAAAATACAATGAATGGAGTAAATTAGGCCTACAAAAGAATATGTCACTTTCTTATTATATGATCATATTAGCTTCAAATGTCTTGTTTGTGTATTTAACTTTAAGTATAACAAGAAACCATGAAATTAAAAATTGACCATTATAGAAGGGAATGTTAAGAGAGCAAATACAATAGCCTATAGGTAAAACTAAAGTACAGAAGTAAAATGTTAGATGTCCAAAGGCTTACGCAATAAAGTCAATAGGAATTTGGTGGATCATAGTTAGCCCTAATCTAAATGAAGGGTACATAGAAAATCTATATGTCTATTATCTTAGAACACCACTAAAATATAATAGGATAGATAATAGAATACTTATGATCTTAAAAGTCACAGTGGGAGAACACTGGGTTAAAAATACTACATTATCACATGTCCTGAGGGAAGAAGTACCAAGGGGGCTAATATAAATTAAGGATGTATAGCAATCTAATTTCAAACTATATTAGTTTAAAAAAAATAAGTTCATATATCAGTCAGTACCTTGTACTGGAAGACAATGGAGCACCGGACAGAAATCTCAAGGTCCAAATCAGGAGCAGAAGGAGAGCACGAGCAAGGAACTCAGGACCGCGAGGGGTACACCCATACACTGAGACAATGGGGATGTTCTTTCGGGAACTCACCAAGGCCAGCTGGCCTGGGTCTGAAAATGCATGAGATAAAACCAGACTAGCTGAACATAGCAGACAATGAGGACTACTGAGAACTCAAGAACAATGGCAATGGGTTTTTGATCCTACTGCATGTACTGGCTTTGGGGGAGCATAGGCGGTTTGGATGCTCAACTTACTAAACCTGGATGAAGGTGGGCTGTATTGGCGTGAATAAATGCAGGCAAATATTAAAGAATATATACAATTTTAATGATTAAATAAAACTTACAGAACTGAAGTTCCCGCGCAGATAGGAAAGAAAGAGAGGCGCGCAGCCTCTGTGTGCTCAATTTATCAGTCAACAACTGCCCCAGGCAAACCCGCCCTAAAGGGGCTGGCTTAACCCTACAGTGGGCGGTCCTTGGACTTTCCACAGGTCAGGAAACACTGATTGCTCTTTGAGCTGATGAGGGAGGGGGACTTGATTGGGGAAGGGTGAGGGAAATGGGAGGTGGTGGCGGGGAGGAGGCAGAAATCCTTTATAAATAAATAAATTTAAAAATAAAAAAAACAAGAAGGTATTTGACATTGTTGAAAGTCACTGTGAAGAGCATAAGACACCTCTCTGTATGTATTTTGTCAGTTCGACCACAGTTGTCTTAAAAAAAATAGTCTATTCCCATTGTTCTTATTTACCCATTGGAGCTACATACATGAACCTATTGTTGAAGAAATCATGCAGTTTTACTACAGGACATCAAAAAAAAAAACCAATCTCAAACAAATGAACCAATTTCCTCTCTGCTTTCATATTGCTGTAATGTACTACAAATAATAGTGGTAGAGAAAAAAAAACATTAATACAGATAATATAGAAATGTTCTTACCCAATACTGTACACTGAGTCGTTCTGCAATCATGAAATATTGAGTCCCAAGTCAAGAGGTGACTAAGGGTACAAAAGTGTCACAGCAGTTAACGAGTTAAAGAGTAACTAATCACTTTCTTGTTGGATTTGAGGCCTGTGCCATAGGAAGACATTCCATGTCTAGTACTATAATCCTGGTCAAAAGTCAGTGGTCAAAGATGCCATAGGCCTTAAGGTAAAGCTTATCATTGTGATTTCAACAGATGATCATGGTGTCAAATTACCTTCTAGATATTTATGTTTATACCCGTAAACATAAACTGCTTGGTCCGATGATAGGAGCAGTTTTTTGTTTGTTTGGTTTTGCTTTATTTCAGTGACTAGCAGTCAATACAGATTACATAACTGATCAAAGTGCTAGGAAAAAGAAAACCTGAGTCTTCAACCTTAAATGGGACACTAGTAACATTTATTTTCTTACACCTTACCAAAGCTCAGAAGGGAAATATGAGTAAAAGAATGTAAGATCTGGAGTGTGAGGATGTGTGCTGTGAAATGCACCTTCTGCAAAAAATAAAACTGCTGCATTAATGAACTCACATTAGCTTTGATTAGCTGCTCTGACGTACACATGATCAAGAAAGATAAATCTCCTACATTTATGGGTGAGATGAAATACAGATTCCTCCTTCTTACGGAAGAGTTATTGGAGGGGAATGGGAAACCATTTTTTCTTGGGTGTTTGGCTCCTAGTAGACTCCCCATGAATGTAGGTGCAGCATTACTGGGACTTAGTGGATCATCAAGAAAATAAGACAACAGGTTTACATGGAGAAGTTGACAGAAAAATAGGAAAGCGGAGTGGGGAGAGGTGATGCAAAGATTAAATGATTATATTTCAATAAATACAACTATAAAAGCCTTAAAGGATAAATTTTAAGCAGCAGCAGCAGCAATGAAATACAATGTTCTCAACCTTAAGTAGCAAACCCATCTCTCTTTCTGACTTCTTTTCAATTGGGAAAATTCACAAGACCAATAACTACAGAAAAGTAATATCAGGGAGCTACTTTTCCTTAGCTATTGACTGGGCCACTTTGTGGATATTTTGTTTTGAATTTCAAGTTAAGTATTAAGGGAACTATTTTTAGTCAACAAATATTGATGTGTAAATTTAAAAATGCGGCATTTAGATAATTCTAACTCTTTCCACTAATTCTAATTAATCCTATGAAATGTGTATGATTAAAGAGCTAAATACAACACATTAAAGAATATTAACACAGTGGCTTATTTTGAAAAATAAACCTCAATCTTTCCATTAATTTTGTTGTTGTGTTTTGAAGAAAATGAGTTTATCAACCCAATGAAACTATAGAATCATATCATTGATGTTATACATATGGCACATAGCTAAATTCACATATACATAAGCCTAGATCAAGGGCATATTCAAATGTATATGTAAAATATATTATTTCAGTTTATTCTAGAAGGCTTCAGCATAATATAATTTTAAGACAACTTAATCAATTACTTGTTTGTTGTTGCAGGGAGCTGCTTATTAGTCCTGGCAACCTAGAACTGGGTAAAATTCCCAGCAGCTTTATCCTGTGGCAGATCTGTGGCATCTCCTGACTTCGCCCTTCTTTCTCCCAGCATTCAGTCCAGTCCTCTCTGCCTACCCAAGTTCTGCTCTATCAACAGGCCAAGGCAGTTTCTTTATTCATTAATGGTAATCACAGCACATATAGGGGACTCTCACATTAGTTTGTAAAAAAATATTTTAAAGAAGAGGTAGATAAGTGAAAATGAAAACAACCTGAGTGTTTACATGGTGTTTCTGTAAAAGATTAAATGATCTTACTTGCATTGGATCTATTTGAGGTAATAAAGAATGAAAAACTGATGCACCAAATATAAGTTTATGCTGTAATAAGTTATATGATAAAATGTCCATTAAGGATTAAAACACAATAGTCAATTTTTTTCAGAGAATATTATTTATATAGGATGGTAAAAGAGGTAAAAATAAAACACGATTAATAAAAACAAAATTGAGGTTCAACCTAAACGTCAGAAGAGCAAAACAGCCAGCCACTAGCTCTTACCTCAACCTCACTCGACAAAGGACAATCTTGCCTGTAGGAATCTCAGAATAAGACTGACTAAGAGCTGTCTTCTCCCATTTTATAATCCCTTTTAGTTCTGGGATTAAATGTATCCACCATTATCACCTGGTTTCTATGGCAAACTATTGTAGTTACTGGGATTAAAAGTGTGTGTTATTACTGTCCGGTCTGTAAGGCTTGCCAGTATGGCTACTTTCCTTTTCTGATCATCAGGCAAGCTTTATTTATTAAAATACAAATGAAATTCCACTACATAAAAATATGTTAGCCAAAGAGTTAAAAGTGTAAAAAAAAAGTCTATGAAGTATCAAACATAACAAAATGCTGAAAATACAGGGAGATTCTAGATTTAATAAATTGAAGAGAATACAGAAGTGATTCCTTGTAACCAAAACACAAACACATTGACAATGAACAAGGCTGAATTAACTCTGGGTTTTCTCTCTTTTCTTTTGTTTTATCCTTTTTTTTTTTCTTTCTTTTTTTAAACTGGGACTACTCTGTGTAACAGCCCTGGCTGTCCTGAAACACACTAGGTGTGCACACCAGGCTAGCCTTGGACACACATAGATCTACTGCCTGCCTGTACCTTCTGAGTGCAGAGATCAAAGACTTGTGCCACCAGTGCTCAGCGTTGGTTTTCCTAATGTCTGAGGACTCTTGCAAAGAGAAGTCACTGGAAAGGTAAGGTGTTAAGAAATAAAGGAAGGAAAACACAATAAATTTAAGTTTGAAAAATGGTAAATCATAGACTAAATTCAGCAATACAGAAAAAAAGGGACTTGTAATATTTAATGTGCCTTCTGGAATGATGCTCAGAGAAACTCCGCACATGTAGAACCCCTAAAGAAAATTAATAATCAAGAACCCAGAAGTACTTTATCTTTTAATCTTTCATTGTTGTAAGTTCTGTGGGTAATGACTAATTTGCATACATCTGACAGAGCTGAATTGTGGTTTGTAAGACCCTAGCTTCAACATCCATCACAAGGTCAAATAGGAAGCTCAGATCAAAGCTTTGATATAATGATTCACACAGCAGACCCCTTTAGCTACAAAGCTTAAAAACACCACTATGATTTTAAAAAAATGAAGTTTGGCCATGCTGTGGTAGCGCACACCTTTAATTCCAGCACTCAGAAGGCAGAGACAAGTGGATCTCTGTGAGATCAAGGTCAGCCTAATCTACAGAATGAGTTCCAGGACAGACTCCAAAGCTATAGAGAAACTCTCGAAAATCCAAAATAAAAGAGTCTTTTTATATAGGACAGTGAACATATAAAAAAAAGGAAATAAGGGCTGGTGAAATTCCTACTAAGTCATCAGCAACATATGTTAATAAATCATTGGCCATCTGCATCATGTTACTTTTATTGGAACAGCGTCTGTCCCTGAGAGGTTTTAATTCCCTTCTAGTTACTGGTGCTGCAAACAACAAAGTTGAGGGAGACTGCTCAAAGCTGCAAATTAACAAATATAGAGAAAACCAGGAGAGGGAGGAATGAGACAGAAAAGAGAATCTGAACATGAAATAATATAACACTGCCCGGAGTGAATATCCTGAGAAGGCTTTTTTCACATCATCCCTTGAGTGAGTCACAATATTTGAATGCAACAAGTGTGCTACTAAATTGGCTCATTCTTGCAGATTTGTGCGGGGAGAGAGGTATTGTCAGTCACACGAGTAGGCAGGCCTTCGACACCATCTCCCTGCTCCTCGATGGTCAAAGAAAGTCCTTTAAGAGAGAGAAAAATTCCCAGACACCAAACACCAGGAATAACTGAATTCCAAGTAGGCCATTGCATCCTGTGGAAGCCAGCGGAATGTTGAGCTACAAACATAGAAAACTCGTTCACCAGGAAGGACAAACTGATTCTTTGTTGCAGCTCCCCTGTAGTTTCAGAATGCTGCTGAAACAGTGGAAACAGAGGGAGAAACCACAAACCACCTGCTTGTCAACTTGGAAGAACTACTGACAGATATTCTTAGATCGTTTGATTATTCTTTTCTACTATTATACACACTACTACACTCCAGTGCTTTCTTTGCGATGTTTTATCACTTGCTTCTCCGGAATTCACTTTTACTGTGGTCTCTCTCTCTTTGCACCTACTGAATAGCACTTCTCTATTACTTCTTCTACTGCTACCTCATGCACTTTCCGTCTTATTCTTATTTTCTTCTCTATGTACTCACTTCTCCATTGCCTCATCATTTTACTTTCGAGTTATTAATGTCCTTAACACAAAGTTTCCAAAAGCCATAACTTTCCAGTTCACACCAGAACTGCTCTTAATCAACTATGTTACCTCGGTTAGCTCCACCTCCTCCTCCTTCCCTTCTTCATTTCCCTCTTCTCATTTTGATTTGTTTTAAATGCTGCTATGGTGCATGCTTATCATTCATTGTTTCTTAGCGTATCTCAAAGAGACAATGTTTTAGAATGATAAGTGTTCTTCAGCACCTGTCATTTCACCAACTTCAGGACTCACCAGTTTAATTCCACAGCAGCATTCTAGAAGGTAATTTTTAATCATAATGTGACTGCTCTGAAGACCCCAGTCTGTTGATGAAGTGTTCTCCATTGTCTTCATCCATGAAGTAGACGAACAGATGCCAGCAGCAGCCCAAGCGAATACCTGCATTCAGATTTATTTTCAGAAAGCTCCAGCACAGCTGATTTACTACACATTGGTCCCAAGGCACAGTATACTTTTATATTTGGTGCTTATTCAAAAGGGGATATTAGAGGAATTAAAAATAGATGGCCATTGCTGTAGCCTTCATATCTGTTCTCTAGTAATGCATTTTAAAATTAACATCCTGAAAAGATTAATAACTCATAGAATTCCATTCCCCTTATTTGATATTTATGAGTCATGATATGAGTTTCTAACAGTGATTTATCAGAAAAGTAGTCTTACAAGGCTATGTGATGCAAAGTGAGTATTATGCACAATTATTAAAGGCTAAGTCATATTTAAGTCCCCCTATCTCTCTTAATTTTCCATTCTGCAATGACCTATTCTCATGCCAGTTACCAGCTGTCTGACATTTGGGGATTACGTTTTCCTGTGACAGCCTCTGCAGGGGTCTGGAGGCCTGTGCGCTTGTGTCCCGATGGTCTCTTGTTTGCTGCACACTGAAGATGCCATGCTTAGTAACGTTATATCCCCCTTTGGTTTAAATGTTCTTTCTTGAATCTTTAATTTTGATTGATCCAACAAAAATTTTAAAAGGTATAAGTTTTGTTAATTTTTTACATTTTAAATATAATAATTTGTCAAAAAACTGATAATTTTCAAAACAATTTTATTGTCTAAATAATAAAAATGTTGAAACCAAAGCTACATTTGCTATTTGCTTCAAGCGTTCACACCTTAAATAAATCAGTTATTATCTTGCATTTTATAGTATAAACAACAAAATTATGCAGCCAGCCCTGTGTGACTTTGGGAAATTCTGTTTTATAGCTGTCTCTCCAGTGAAATAAACATGTCTCCATGGACTAGAAAATGAACTTCAAGTTCCAATTTCTTTGAAGCAAATGTAACAAAACAGGATCTAGCAGTGCTTGATGTGACATGTGGAGGTCAAGCTCTCTGGAGTTTGAAAGAACTAATTTTAAAATGTAATAGGCCAGGTTGAACCCTGTACTAAATTAGCACTTCTTATATCATCTAAGAAAGGGAACACGATGAAAATAGTTTGTAAAGGTTATTTTGTTCTTCCAAGAAAATATTTAAGCATATTATAGAATTTTATCCAATCTCCTTTTCTGGCTGTAATTGTAATAAACAACATATTACTTCAAACTTTGTTTTTTGACACTTGACTGCAACCTTGAAGTTTTTCTATCTGCTGAAGTCCTTATAGGCTTAGTTAGATACAGAGTGAAAAGCATAATTCTACTAGAAAAGGTAATTAGAGGAAATCACCTTGAACATGAGCTTACAGAACGTATTAAGGAACATGGTACATGGGACATAAAAATATGGTGAGTCCAGAAAAAGAAAGAAGACAAAAGGGAGATAAATTCCACAGGCGTAGATCAAATATCTTGCTGAACTCTGCACTTAGACATACTGCAACAAATAGCTTGATTGTCAATCAGAGATTGTAGATGAACAGAGATAACATTCATGCTAACCCACAAAAAACCCACACACTCTTTTTCTCATTCTGTCATACACACACACACACATACACATACACTTAATACATACACACATACCATGATACAGCAGAAATATACACATAGGTATACATGTCCTTCTATGATTATCACTAATAAATAATTCAGAAAATACAATGACATTAAAACTTAAGTCTATCAACCTGGAGAGGGTTGAAGAAGTTATTGAACACACAAAACAGTGCTTATAATACATTCAAGGAAGAATAATTTGATTTTGTCAAAGAAATATGATAAATTGTAATTTGTTTCTGTTACTGCTTTTATCTAAAGTGAAATTGCCAACTTTGAAGGATTCAGTAATAGGTTAAAAATAAGCAAAGAATGATAATATTTGATTAAGTGCAGATAACACACAGGAGAATGCATCAAAGAATTTTAATATATGCTTCCCATAGGCCAAAAAAAGTCAAGGATAGCTGTATGAAGAATGAAAGAACACACACACACAATACCAAATACAAAAAACGAAACTGCACAGAACTGCATGACTCTTGTTAATGAGGCCAGAAGGCAGGGGCAATTTAATATCTTCTCTAATCTTACTATATGTGAAATGCAGTTTACTTACAAAACATTGTTCATTGTTTACTATCAGTAATTTTGAATATCAGAGAAAAAAAAGTAGCAGTATTCTGAAAAACATAGCTAATTAATAAATAAGTACACTTTTCATAAAAAGTGATTAGCAAAGCTTATGAGAGTATAATGGTGACATTTTAAACACACGAATGTTCAAAAGTAAACATTCTTTATGGTATCTCTTAGAATGTTTATTAAGCAATATACTCTGCCTGTGGAGCATACACACCAGAAGGAGCACATGGCATTCAGTAGAGTGCTATAAAAAGTCTAAAATGATACTGTTGTACACTAGGACAAAGATGCAATCTCAAGAAAAAAATAGAAGAAGAAATAAGAAAAAGTCAAATCAAAACTATTTAAATACAATAATCATTTAATTTCCATGTGTCTTAGCCTGGTACATTAATCAAACAGAAATTACTGGGTACAACAGATACACATTTTTATCAGGACTGGAGCCTAGCATATATGTAGAGAAAGGGGGGGGGGAGCAGGAGATAGAGGCTTTACAAAAGACAGTAGTAAAAAAGATTTGAAATAATTGAAGAAATTATTAGAGCTGATGAACAGGAAACGAAGGCATAAAGACAGGATTCAGCATCGCCAGCAGCTTACCCAGGGTTTTAGCTTCCTACCCTGTAATCTACTCTGACAAAGCATCAAGTTATAAAGTCCCAAAAGGAAACAAATAAGGTAGATGAATACCTATAGGAATCAATGATCTAAAAGAAAGTAAGCAAGCTGTTATAATTTATGGCTCGAACTCTGAATTCGTTATGGAAATGATAAAGACTTGGGCTTCTAGCATCAAAGCAACACCACATGACTGGATTCAGTTAGTTTGAACAGTCCTAGATGATGGGCCCAAATTTATGTTTAGATGTTATTTCAGAGAAGAAGTAAAAATTATGGAAAATCTTGGCAAAGCAAAAGGCCTTGAGACTTCCCAAGATCAAATTCATGGTGAAGACCTTTTTATAATCTACAGGTTCAAGCTCTATACAATGAACAAACCTTGTCCCTATGCCACAAATCAGCCTTAAATGATTGGGTCAGGCAGGATACAAGAACCAGGAAAATGTGTTGAATCATATACTAGGGTCAAACAGAGCCAGAGAGAATCAGTTCATGACTTTTTACAAAGACTAACTAAGGTTGTACAAATAAAAGTAACAGACCCAGATGCTAGGTGAGTACTTATTGAATTGCTGGCTTTTGAAAATGCCAACATAAAATGCAGAAAGATACTTGGGCCTTTCAAAATTAAATTAGCACCTATGATTGAATGGATCCTGTTGCAGGAGGAGGAGAGAGCCTGCTTTTCATCCTGGCTACCCTGCTAGCTTACACCAGAAATAATCACACAGAAACTGTATTTATTTAAACACTGCCTTGCCTATTATCTCTAGCTTCTTATTGGCTGACTCTCACATCTTGATTTAACCCATTTTTATTAATCTGTATATATTACCTTGAAGTGGTGTCTTACCGGGAAAGATTCAGCATGTCTGATATTGGCAGCTCCATGGTCTCTGACTCTGCTTTCTTCTTCCCAGAATTCAGTTCTGTCTTCTCTGACTACCTAAGTTCTGCCCTATCAGGCCAAGCAGTTTCTTTATTAATTCACCATTGAAAGCAACACACAAAGAGAAGGACCTCCTATACCATTTCCCCTTTCTGTTTAAAAAAGAAAGAGAGGCTTTAACTTTAACATAGTAAAAATACATGCAACAAAACAGGTATCAAGCAAGAACTACAGATACTATATTTATTTCAACTTTACTTAGACATGGATGATATCTAGACATGGAAGTTCTTCTAAGTTTATAATGTTGTACTTACACTGTTGAGTTTAAATCCTACTTCATTTTTACACAGTCATTTGTTTTGTTCATGTCTACTTAAATACTACTTCTTCTGTACATACTACAGTTCCTTAAGTCTAATTTCAATTTTAATAACTTTACATGTGTTCAAATGTTACCTAAATCTGTTTCAACCCCTAGTTAATTTAGAAGTCTGCTAAATTTTTCTCCAAATATTTAGGTGATGCCTCAATTCCTCTTTTACTTTTCTTTTAATAGGAAGAGTTGTCTTGTATAATTTTCTTTTTCTTTTTTAATTTTAAAGGATATATTTACTTTATGTATATGGCTGTTTAGCTTGTCTATGTCTTTTTGTGCCCAAATAGGCCAGAAGAGGGTGACGGATCATTTGGAACTGGAATTAAGCATGGATGTTAGCATCCATGTGTTTTCTGGGAATCCAACACGGACTCTCTGAAAGTGTGATGACTAGTCTTAATGTCTAAGCCTTCTCTCTAGCCTTTAATCACTTTTTTAAAATTAACAATGTGCTTGTCAGTCTTGTAGAATTTAGATTAATAGCTTTATTGTTCAAAGCAAATTTGTATTAAATAAACTACATCTTCTAGGTGTGCTGGCTGTTTACCTTACTGTTATAATGACTGAAGATCATACTTAATTTCACCAGTACCTTTATGGTTGTATATCTTTCTACTTTGTTTATTAGATTGTAACACATATACTTTGAGGCTGGCTGTGAGCTGTAAGGACATTAGTGTCTGAGAAATATTCATTTTGCTAAGACAATTCCTCCCATGGTTCTTTTGGCATATTTTCCTCCTTCCTATATGGTACCTTTTTTTGATCTTACTTCTACATTTGATGAAAATAATACATATTTTCAAAATTTTTTGGTACCTGTTGGCATGGTATATTATATGTTGCTTTCCTTTTTACATAGCTGTGTTTTCAAAGGTAAAATGCACTTCATCCAGAGCAAATACAGAATAATTTTGCATTGTTATCTCCAAATACTATTTTAACACTATTTTGCTATTTCTTTGAAAATTTTATGAATGTTCTTTGATCATAATCACTGCCCTTCAATAATCCACAGATCCAACCTACCTAGCTCCTACAGAAATGCCAGTTCTCTATTTCTTTTAGCACACCAAGTCCAACTTTAAGTGGTTAAATTATCTAGAATGTGACCCTGACCTTAACAATGAATAACCTATTATACAATTAAGAAAAATCTTTTGCCCTTTCCATAAATTGTTAAATGCAGATAGTTTCTCAGCTAGGGGTGGGATTTAATGATAGCCTTCCAAGATCCTTGCTGGGATTTTCTCTGGCTTTAGTTTCTTCTGATACTGTGCATGCTTCCAAAAGTGCAATAAGTTCATAGCTGTATCTGTTCCTTTGTGCCTGGAAAATGTTGGGTCTTGAAACCTTCATTATATTTGCTTCTGATATCGTTCATCTTTCTCTCTTTAAAGATCCTTGAACCTTGGCAAGCCAAAGTGTGTTACGTACATTTCACTTGGACTTGAGTAATTCATTGTTTATTATTCTCAACATGTAGATGAGTAATATGTGTGTTAATTGCCATTTACTCTATGAAGGAACTTATCTGATGGAACATATTGATGTAACTTCTGTATTTATTAAATCTACTCACAGTTCCAGTGCCTTAAAGGTCCACTAATGCTTGTTTTATTTCTGTCTTATTTTCCTTCCCCATAGACATGGCACTACAAGAGAACTGATTCTTTGAGATACTTTATCTGTTACTGTTATTATAACCTTCCATAAAGAGGCTGTTGTAAGTAGAAGTAAGCTAATATGCTATAGTCTTCAGAAGAAATTTCAAATTTTCTCTGTGTTTCTTCATTCTCTACTCCAGTTTCATTTGTGACTCTTTTCTAAGGTAGGGAAAGAGAATGAAAATGGTCAGCTAGATATTTCTTTTCTATACACATGCTCTTGAAAATTTTATAATTGATGTGCAGTAGTGTTTTCTTTAAAAAAAGGTATTGAGTCTGAATTTAATTGGTTATAATTTATTTCATCCTACCAAAGTTCTGAAATAGTTATTCTGAGCTCTTAATTTAAGAGTTATATAGAAACTGGGCTCAATTCCCACCACTCATGTGGCTGCTCACAACCATTTACCATCTGTAATCTGAAGATACCAGGCATATATATGAAATAGGCATGCATAAAGTAAAAAAATACACATATAATAAATTATTGAAAACTATATGATTAAGAAAAAATGTATTTATGTCTAAAGCTGACAATATTTTTATCCAATGAATGATATACTAAAAGAGAGAGGGACAGAGAGAGACACAGAGAGAGAAAGAGAGAGAGAAAGAAAGAAAGAGAGAGAGAGAGAGAGAGAGAGAGAGAGAGAGAGAAACGGTTGGTTTTGATGTGGGAGTGATTTCTTTCTAATCTGTTGCTTTCATTGGTTAATTAATAAAGAAACTGCTTGGCCTGATAGGTCAGAACTTAGATGGGCGGAGTAAACAGAACAGAATGCTGGGAGGAAGAAGCAGATTCAAGGCAGTGTCATGATTCTCCCACTCCAGACAGATGCAGGTTAAGAGGTTAAGATCTTCCCTGGTAAGCAACCTCTTGGGCTACACAGATTATTAGAAATGGGTTAGATCAATATGTAAGAGCTAGCCAATAAGAGGCTGGAACTAATGGGCCAGGCAGTGTTTAAAAGAATACAGTTTCTGTGTAATTATTCCAGGTAAAGCTAGCCCGGTGGCGGGACACAGCCCGCCGCCGCTCTTATTAAAACATGGTTTAATATACCTGAATGGATTTTGGTAATAAATGAGATCATTACAGTGGAACAATGATCTTAATGGGCAGCAGAGACCTAGTTTACTGTCTTCCTTGTCTGCTTTCCACAAGCCTTCACGTGAGCTCTCACTGGACACAAACCCCCTAGAACCCTGACCTTTCCTGAGTTCAAAACAGTGGAAAAAAACAAAGCATTGATTTTCCCATCCAGTCAATGATGCTTTGTTGCTGCTGCCCAAACTAAGACAGCTACATGAAACAATTAGATTTGAAGGTTATTCAGGAGAGAAAAGAAGACAGCACAACAAAAACTAGAACCAAAAGTGCCATGTGGCACCTCCTTCTCACAGCTATCGTCTCTGCCTCTCTACCCTTAGGGAAGGGCCTTGTGAAGGTTTCTTTCTTAGGACCTTTAAAGACTGTTTACTTAAAACTTAGGAGCTTTCCTTCTCTCTCTAAGAGGAAATGTTTCCCGGTGAAGCAAGTGTCTTATCACCTCAGCCAGGGTGTCTTTAAGATTCTACCAGTCTTACTTTACACACTAAGGACTTTGTTAGAGAAACATACAGGAATATGATTGGGCTGTAACTTACCAGAGAAAGGGTACCTCAAAATCAGCCATCATACCCCAGAGACAATCCCAACCTGAGTAGGAGTCACTCAGGTTACATCCCTGTAGCTCTGTTCAGTGATGTGACAACTTGGCAGCCAGGTGCTGCTTCTATTACCTTGGAGAATGGCCTTGTGAAGGTTAATTTATTAGTACTTGAAGTCATACCAAAGAGTTCCACAATAGCCTGGAATGGAGTATAGCAAAGGTTTATTTGTATAGAGAAAAACTCATAGTAAGGGCAATCCACGGTCCTCTGAACGCACTGGTAACTGGAACCAAATCCAGCAGCAAAAAGGGAGTGGATGCTTTTCATCTGTACTTACAGTACATGAGACCATTTGCAAAGTGATACAGTGTCTTAAAGGCTATTGGCTGAAAAAGTTCCCACAAGGACTTGTAAAGATTGATCACTTGCCGAGACTTGTGAGCTTTCCTATGCCCTTTAAGAAGATAGGATTCAGTTCAGCAGGAATTGTTAAACGATGAAGAAACATGAAATTAATATACTTGGTTATATTACACAGACATATATGCTTGAGAATCTACATATTTCCAAATATAAGAACAAATAAATACCTAAAATGTCAATATTTCCTTATATTTACAAGTAGCCTTTCATAGGGGAATAAAATCATTATTGTTCCAAATCACAAATACTAAATTCAACCATCTTTCTTTGTAAGTTTAAGGAAAATTTTACTTTGCTGAAAGATAATAAGTAAGATAATTTGAACTCTATTTAATTGTAACAATTAGGATGATGTCATAGTTAGCCTCTGGATGCTGAGCAGTGCCCTGTCTGAGAGAATGTAAAAGTATTAAACCACATTAGGCTCCTTATCGTGAACATCTCTTAGCTTTCTCAGTCCCTATGATTGGAAACTCAATCCTCCTTGTTGAAAGATGTATTTAGATGGGTTTTTCTTCTCGGACTCTCTTTAGATCACCAACGCACACATAATGACCTGGCAAGTTGCTATTAATTATGAAAGCTTACCCTTAGCTTAGGCTTGTCACAACTAGCTCTTATAACTTAAACAAACCCTTTTTATATTAATATATGTTCTGTCAGGTGGTATTACCTCTCTTCCAATTTGCACCTCCTGCTTCCTCTCTGTGTCTGGCTGGCAATTCTGCCTTTCATCTTTCTAGAGTTCTCTCTTTGCTTGGAAGGCTTGCCTGTACCTCCTACCTACCTATTTGCTGTTCAGCTTTGTATTACACCAATCACAGAAATACATTTCATATTGTGTACAAATATCCCACAACAGAGTCATATGCCTTTGCATCACATATTCTACCACCTAACCAAATGTATTTGCAAAGAGTGAAGGGAAAGTAAATGTTATCAAGTGACAGACTAAACAAGCAGAACTATCCTTGTAAATGCTCCCGATAAAACCATTTTTTTCTGGACATAGGCTTCATACAGTTGAATTTTCAACAACTTTAAAATGATAATTGGTGTATTTTATTTTTAAATTATACTTGAATAGATTTATTAAGACATTTTACTTAGCAAACACATACTGACAGCTAAGAAATTACATGTGTATTATTCATTTAAAAACCCATCTTTTTTTAATCTTCCACTGTTAATAGTGCAAAACAACTATTTGACAAAAGTTGTATATAGCAATTTCTCATCCTGTTTAAAATTCATGAAGCCATATCCACACAGAAAAATACTTATTAATTTCCAAATTGCTTTATTGACTAATGATAAAATATAGTCTTACAGGGTACAGCACAATTATGAATAGAATGAATTTTATATTTAATTTTTAGATGGATAGATAGTTCTGAATAGTTTTACACCTTATATATTTGTCTCACATTGCTTTGGTTTGGGTTACTGAAAAATGTATTTCTTTCCTTTGTTTTTTTTTTTTTTTTTTTTTTTTTTTTTTTTTTTTTTTTTTTTTTTTTTATTTCTTTCCTTTTTTTTTTTTTTTTTTTTTTTTTTTTTTTTTTTTTTGGTTTTTCAAGACAGGGTTTCTCTGTAGCTTTTGGAGCCTGTCCTGGAAATAGCTCTTGTAGACCAGGCTGACCTTGAACTCACAGAGATATGCCTGCCTCTGCCTCCTGCCTGAGTGCCTGAGTGCTGCTGGGATTAAAGGCATGTGCCACCACTGCCCAGCAAAAAATGTATTTTTTAACCAACAGTTTTAGTGCAAAATGAATTTAGCTACATAAAATACCATATTATGTTAGACATATGGGCATCTGGATAGTGCACTGGATGTGAAGTAGATACACAATGTAACCTTGATATTAATATGGTAAAACAGCATTGTCACTCTGAATCCTACCTTCATTCTGCATAAATATGTCTTGCTACATGACCTTGTAGGTCTTCTTACCTCTTCAGGGACTATGCTACTTCTTAAATCTGGGATGTAATTGTGATTGCTGTGGTCAGTTGAATAGAACACAAATGTAACTCTAACAGATTACAACCTGAGAAGTTTGGGAGGCTTCAGTACTTCAGCTCTGTCTCTTTCAGTGGTTTAATTTGGTGATGATACGGGAGGACAGGTGAGACATCAAAACAGAGAACTTCATAGACTATGCACCCTACAAATAACTCTCCTATTGAGTAAAGTTTATGAGGAAGCCAATGTTTGAATTTTCTTCATGAACTAAAACAGAAGGAACGTCAACCTAATATCCTCAAAAGAAAAGGAGGCAGCATTCATTTGAGTACATATCTCCAACACTGTTGGGAGTTTTAGCGTTACACACTTGAGGCTTTGAACATACTTGCAGGTACCAGACAAGTGTTTAAAAAACTTCAGTATTCTGGGAATTAAAAATAATGTGCATACATTTATTATCAAAAATGTATTGTTATATAAAAAAGTATTGTTTGAGTAACTTTAGATGCTTTTTATTATTTTGTTCAATTTACATACTAGACTACAAATATGTCTCACTACACACATAGCAGGGCAACGTACTGTACTGTGTAAATTTTAAATCATTGCAACAGTTATAATTCATTGAAACAATATGTAAAAATTAGATATAAAATTATTGATATGATTATTATTAGTATAATATATATTTAACATATATAAAAATTGTTTTATATACTCTTACACGTATTTCTTTATACACACATGATGATGTTTGTGTAACTTGATGTTATTTTCCTTATTTCTCTATGACTTTCCTTGTCACTTGCTTATTACTCTTCAAATCATATGTAATAATATACTTTTGCCCTGAGGGAAAAATTCATTAAAAAAAACTAGATAGATGTGTTCAAATATATAAAAATTATTGATTTTAATTTAACTGATGGTTGTACTGGGAAATGGTTTTATAGATACCCCAAATAAGAACTTATTCTAATAGATAAATTTTCAAATATAACCACAAAGACAATGAATGAATATATCTTTTCCTCTTTACCTTATTGTACATGTTGTGAATATAGACTTTGTTGCTGAGGCGTACTCTATGATCTCTTTTCCTCAACAATGAAGTGTAGAATGCAGGGAATTCACTGTCCTCATAGGTTCATGACAATGTTCAACATAAAATGAATTCATTTCAACTTTATTTGTCTGATGGTCTTTAAATTTTAATATTTTAAAAATTCAAAAATTAATTAACAGTAACATCCTATACAATAAAAATAATGATAATGAATTATAACAAGTCTGTTGAAGTTGTCTTTGAGGTATCATAGATGCTCCAGCCATGCCCAGTGTCTCAGATCACTCTTTTTTTTTT
>NC_022027.1:37647750-37649684 GCF_000317375.1 Microtus ochrogaster | reverse complement strand
TTTTTTTTCCTTTTCTCAATAAAAAAAAAGAAAAGAAAACACTATCCTCACTAAACACTAAACACTAAAATGACCTCAGATTCACAAAGTTATTCCTGAAGGATTCATTTATCAAGTGAACACTAATCATTTCTAGACGAATGGGCCATGAGAACTTTGGCTGCATCCCCCATCCCTGGCCTGCAGCACACTGGAAAGCCATGAGCAACTGTATCTCCTCACTCCAGGCAAGAACATCTGCTGGGCTTTCCCCTGGCTCACATCTGAAGCACTTCCCTCCGCATCATCAGTACCAAATGTTAAGAAGAGAAAAGAGAAAGCCAATCCAAGAAAATCTATTTCAACTATTGGGAACAAACAATTAATTCCTGAAAAGAATAACCAAGTTTCAAGTCAGTTTACCAAGTTTCCTTAAAGGTTTTGCTGCTTAATCCTCAGTCAAGAGAAACCATACCAATCTTCCATGACTTTGATGAGGACAGTCCTTCCCCCACGGTATTTTTTCATCCTATGAAACCTGCCACAGCCCCACCTCCTCTGAGAAGCCTTCCTCTGACACTTCTGTGTTGGCAGAGGCTTTTGTTTGCTCTTTCCTACGACCTTTGCAAGACTGTGTGGCTTGCATTCATTACCCTTCATCGTAGGTGTCTGTTTGTGTAAAGCCCCATTCAGTAGACTTTGGGTTCTGTAGCTCATGGGCATTAAACAAATTGATTTTCTCAGAAAGTAAGCATCATGTCTAGAACATACCAAATTTAAAAAGAATTGAGAAGCCGTGTAGCTGCCACCTGGGACAACATGCCAGAAACTTGCCGGTAAACCACAACCACGTTGTGATACATAAATGAATAGAAATAGGTAAATCCAAGATTTTAATTCAGACTCCTCTGTGTATTTTTCATTTTGATGTAAATTATTGCAAATTTTTATTACTCTATTTTCTTTTAAAAACCTCAGTTTATTATCTTCAAATTAATCTTTTAATCTATGACTTTGTCTATCCTTTATCCTCTTTCTCCCAAGCCTATGCATATTTATCAAAGACATTGTGGCCTGTTTAGAGGCATTTTGTTTGAATCTGTTTTTATTGTTTATCTGTGATCATTTTTTTTAATCACAGCTGTAAATTGGGAAGTGGGCATGGCTAGGACAAAAGTGATTGTTTTGACTGCTGCCTCTGCCCTGTTTGGTTTTCCAAAATGGCAGAAGTATCCGGAAGTTCTGCACACCCGCGCACCCGTGTCTGAGCTCTGTGCTCTGGCACCCAGTTACCTAGATTTGGGCAAGGGGCTGGAGGTTAAAATACACAAACACACACAGACAGAGAGACAGCGGCATGGGTCATCCTTGAATTCCCCCAAAATGCCCCCTTTATTGTGTTCAGGGGCAGATTATATAGAGATAGCCATGCTCCAGCCAAACCCACCAGAAACCACGCTCCTGCCATCAGGAACTCCTGAAGGTCTCGTTCTCAGAGCAGCTGTAGGCACTCAGATCAGGGGATTACAAGAAATTCAGGATCTGGGGTCTCACTGTTCCCAACACGGAAGAGTCACACTTAGACCCCAACTCTGGAGTTCATGCTGCTACCAGGTAGCATGCAGTTGGTCCACAATCCTTTTTCGTCTGTATGAGTAAACTTGACACACAGCTAAAACTTGACACACAGCTCCGGGCTTTGCCGTGCTCTCCAGCCTGCAACTGTGCTCTCTAGTGACTGTGCACAGCAACTGGAACCTCTTTACAGAGAACAGTATAAGAGACAGTTGGAATGTGCCGTGCGCGACTCCCGTTCATGGTGGTTGGTGGCTGGCTCCATTTGGACAGTTGTCTGGAGATTCGTCTTTATAGAATGGCTGGTATGAGAGACAACAAACCTAGGGTGGTTCTCTTTCTCTTGCACTTACAAAAGCTTTTAATAAATAAATAAATTC
>NC_022027.1:37636873-37647650 GCF_000317375.1 Microtus ochrogaster | reverse complement strand
TTTTTTTTTTTTTTTTTTTTTTTATGAAACCACGAGTCCTTTAAAGTGTCTCAAAACCTTATTTAGGTATAAAATGGAGATAAACATTCACTGATATAGACTGTATGCTAGTGTGAACCAGTTAGTGTGTCCTTCCATTCTGTCTAGGGGAGCTGGGGTCCAAGCACCTGAACCAGAATGTAAGAGAGTGCACAACTCCTCAGCTTTTAAGAAGTCAAACATACCAACAAGTCCATGCCCTAGGGCTTGCTGTCCCAAAGTTCGTTGACTAAATGGAACAAAACCCCACAATACCTTTAAGGTAATTTTATTTGGAGTATTGTCTTGACTGACATTGAGGTTGGGGAAAGTAACCTACAATGTGGGACCAACCTTGAGCACATGGACCGAAATGTTTAAGAAAGCAGGCGAATCAAGCCACGAGGCAGTACTACTCCATGTGCTCTGCTTCCGTTCCTGCCTTCAGGCTTTTGCTTTGAATTTTGAATCTATCTTTATTTGGTAGTGGACTGTAATCTGTTATATGAAATAAACCCTTTCCTCCAAAAGTTATTTTTTTCAGTGTTTTATTTAGCACACCAATAGGAATTTAACTAGCGTACCTTCCTAATAAGAAAATGATATCCAAAATTAATGTAATGCTCTTTGCTATGGAATTATACAAAATGAATTGTTCGCATTAATTTCTCATTGTTTATATTTAATGTTTCTAATAGTGTGATATTGTAACTAAGGATTAGCCTTCACTGTGATTTCATAACCACTGTTTTATTAAGATATTTATTTCTAATTTTGAAGAAAAACGATCTCAAATCTATTATTAATATGTTAATATAACAAATTTATCTCATAAAATATATAGCTTTTATTGTAAATAGCTATGCTACAGTAAAAAAATTATTTTTACACATTCTTATATTCACCATTTTAATTGTGACCAAACAATGATTATATTTTCTTTGGTTCAATAGTGAAGCTTTTAAGCCAAAGTCTATGATTTTAAGAATATCAGTTTTTATGGTGAGAGTTATAAAGAGACAATAATCATCGATGACAACACTTTCTGTGATAGTATAATATGTAAGGCAAAGAAATCTATTAGCACATTTTATTTGACCGCAGTTCTTTGTATGTCACACATTTTGGAGCCTTTCATCATTTTTTTCAACTATTTAAGACATTTAATTATAGTGTGTGTGTGTGTGTGTGTGTGTGTGTGTGTGTGTGTGTCTATCAGAGAAAAATATGTAGGACTTGGTTCTCTTCTTCTAGTATCCAGGTTCATGTCAAATCCATGCCTGATGACTTACCTGAAAGCACCTTTGCCCATTGAGCTACCTTACCAATCCAAAGATTGTTTCTTCAATAAGAATAAGAGTGTTGTTATTTGCTCATCAGGGGAAATAAGGTTTCCTTCTAAGTATTTTAGTAGGAGGTTTCAATCAGTAGTTTGAAGACATATACTTTTAAATTTTTCTCCTCAACTTCGGTTATATAACTGCATCTGTATTCACCATTCAGTCATTTCACATTATTTTTGAAAGAGAAAACTAATAAAACTGGACTTCCTCTGAGGTTATGACTTTACAAAGCTAATGAATTGGAATTGTCTCTGCTGTTCTGCTCTGTAAAAAGCAAACAAAGGAAAGAAAAGCTTACAGAATTTCAGAAGTGTCAATCAAAGCAGAGCTGCAAAGTTGATAAGCAAGAGGAAGTGTCACTGCTGGCAAGCTGACAGTGCTTCTGGATCTTGATGGAAATCACTTTGAGTCCATGCAAGTTACAGAAGGTGACATCTGACAGCTGATTTGTACAAGGAACTAACACAGTCATTTGAAGGGATGTGAACATATTAAAAACTAAGAACCAAGCATCCCAAGAGGAAAAGTGATGGGCATCTAATTTTTCCCGCAACAACTAAAATCACATCCCTCACGTGTTTGTATTCCTCTCTTACTTATTCAAAATAAGTAAATTGGATAATAGTTTTGTTGTTTATTATTTTCAAAATCAGAAATTTCTGTTACATTCAATGAACACTACAAAAGTAGTGTTCATTTTTTTTAAAACATGAATTGAACATTTAAAAATTTTTAAAACATGAATTTATACATGATAAGCAATCAACTTTTTGAACTGAACAATCTATGATATTACTGTATTTAAATGTTCATTTAGTGAACAGAAACTTTGTCATGATTTCTTTAGGAGCCATTTGTCATCTGTTGCAAGCCTGTATGCATTCATGTATCTGTCTCCTCCACTGTGGTATCAAAAGCACTGTCACCTCCTCCTCCAACAATTTTACATGGGTATTAAGGATCACCTTCAGCTTCCTAAAGTTTTACTTTCCTTACCAAACTAGTTCCCCACTCCCAATTTTCCTAGTCAAATTTTGCTCAATATTTATTTTTTTAAAGATTTATTTATTTATTATGTATGCAACATTCTGCCTCCATGTATGCCTGCTGGCCAGAAGAGGGTGCCAGATCTCATTACATATGGCTGTGAGCCACCATGTGGTTGCTGGGCAATGAACTCAGGACCTCTGGAAGAATAGTCAGTGCTCTTAACCTCTGAGCCATCTCTCTAGCCCCTCAATATTTAAATGTTTATACCATTAATTATTCATAATATATTTTCACCTCTGTAGGAGAAACAGTGGTCTACATCTGCCTGCTTCACTGGCCCAGTCATTTACCTTTATCAGTTTTCACCATCCTGTAGTCTGTATCCATCTTCTTTTTTTGTGACTGTCTTCATCTATAGGCATTCTAGGATAAAATAATACAGACTCAGTAACTTACTACTAACAGAACTTAATGCTTAAATCTAGGACATCCAAGATGTCTATGTTAGCAATTGTGATGCTTGGTATATTGTCCTTTGGGGGTTCATAGACAATGTCTGTTCCATGTGTTCTCAAATGATTAGTTGGAATGAGCAACATATCCTTCTGGAGCATCTGAGAAGAGACATGAAAACAATTTTTTAATGTCTTTTCTTCTAGGCTAATTTGTTCCTAATCCTATCACCTTGGGTTATAAACTCAACGTGTACATTTATGGAAATATTAACATTCATTTCCATTTTGTGCCTTACTGTTTTTGTACAATTTTTATATTCCAAATAAAACTATCCATTTATATACTTAAACTTTATAGAAGATGTACAGAAAGAGATGATCAGAGTAAGCAGTGTCTTAGAGTTCAAGTGTTTTGAGTTGAAATAACAGTTCATTAAACAAAATCAACAGTTGATAATTACCATTAGTAGAATCAACCTAGAGAGAACAATTTTGAGCATTTACTGAATCCAGGCATGGCACTTATAAAGACACAAAGATGACTGAGTTAGATGAAAAGATGAGTTTACAATTCTTATTGAACACTCAGCATGTAATTATAGTAATAACTAGCAATATAGAAACCAGTCACCTTTTCCAGTGAAATTGAAAGCCAAGTCAGAGTGCTGTTCACTGTAGATTTGGCAAGTTCTGTTTAATTTAGTCCACAAATGACAAGAAATTAAATTTATTACAGAATTACCTTATGATTTGCCATGAGGATTCTTTCAGCAATTAATTGAACGTACCTAAAGAATTTGATAAGTAAATATTCATTTGAATCAAGAGGTTATACGAGAATGATGAGAAATTATAATTCTAGCTAAGCATTTATATTTATTATATAAACCAGCAACATCATTCATGTTAGAGCTACAGAAAATAAGGAAACAAGTTTGTACTTTGCTGTAGTATGTTTATGTGTGTTCATCCCTGTCTCTCTGTATAGATGTATGGATGTGAAAAAATGATTATACTCATGATTGAAACTTTTTTCAGTTGTAATTGGTCAGTTACTCATATAATTTCTTAAATTTCTACATTTTAAAATAAGTTTATCTGCCACACAGGGTGTAAAAATGAAGTCAGTGTGGAAATGCTATGTAAGACCACATATAATCTGAATAAAAACTTTAGAAAGTTGAAGAAATGGTAGATTATACACCAAGAATAAAATTTCTTTTAGGTTAAGGTGCATCCAGACTTGGTTCAGGAACACTTTCAGACTTGAAATGTTATACATGTCTCCTAAATTGTTTTTGAAAGAAGAGAAAACAAATCAGCAGTATTGTACTTAACTGCACAAAGGACACTGACCTATTCAATTTGACTCATTTTCTATTGTTGTAATCTAGTCACATTCTGACACTAATTAAAAGAGTTTAAGCAACCATAGTTTTTGTTATAAGAGATATTGAGGGACATTTTATAGTATTGTGAAATGCAAAGACTTTATTAATCATTGGATCAGGGGTCAGAGTCAGCAACTAGTTGAGAGGAATTAATAGAGATGGCAGAGGAGGCAGGAAGACAAATAGAGAGAAGTACAAAAAGTAGGAGGGAGGAAATTTGTTGCCTTTTTGGTTTGGAATGAGTGGAGGGACTCTTTACTTTCTGGGTTTCAGCCCAAAAAGGAAGGTTAGCTGATTGATTCTCTGATTCTCTAAGCACAGGTTTTCACCCCAACTTCTGACTCCCAATTCTTTGTTGGTAAATTGGATGATAGAGACTTAGTTAAAACCTACATTATTGCCCATGACTGACCCCATCCAGCCATCCCAGACGTCCCATCAGGCTGCTCTCTGAGAGGTTGGGTGCTGACTTAAGGCTATGGGCTATAAACAGTAGCTGAAACACGAGTAGACACAAGTGCAGCTGTTAAGCTGACAGAAAAGCAACAGAGATGCTGTCCTTCAGTGGGTTGTACTGGTTAATTTCAGTGCCAAAATAGCTTTGTTAAAGCTGAAAATCAGCATAGTGAGAAAATTGTGACAGGTAGGGACAAAGGGCAGCATGAATGACATTTTGACTAGAGATGTTAAGCTTTGAAATAGCAAAGAACGTGCAACTCTAATTTTGAACAGAAGTTTCTAAGTGTTTAAGTCCATATTCTCTGTAATGATTTCTGACTCTAAAACTGCAAAATATACTAGAACAGAAACCATGCTAGTAAAGTTTTGAATGAGATAAAGATACTTATCTTGAGAATCTTGCCACTCCTTTTTATAAAAAAAAGTCTTTAAATTTTTAAGTATGTTGGTGTTGTTTATGTGAATTTAGATATTTTGAACTTTCTCTACTTTTCAATTTCATGTAATTTTTTTACTTGTGTTTTCTTTTTATTGATGTTAGTATAAGTTCATCTAGGTATGTATCATCACATTATATATTATACATGTGAATTCAATTAAATATTTGTGTTTTCAACCTAAAGTTTGTTCATTTGTTTATATCCACATATTTCAGAAGCAAAATATAATTTCTATGATTTGTAAGATGTATGTCCTCCTTAAACACATATCAATTCAGTTCATGCTGTCTATCATCGAATCTCAATTCCTTTTCCCTTTACTGAAAATGAAAAGATTCCCAATCAGTGAATCCTCAGAATCTGAAATCAGTGTTATGTTTCAACTAAGCATTACACAACTTTTGATGATTTTCAGTAAGATTTCCCGACTATTATTTTTTCACGCTCAAGAATTAATAATTTTCTTTAGTATAGACTACTATATTTTTTATTATGGGTATGACCAACCCAATCCTAGACATTCACTTTGAAATATTGATTTTGGGGACAACTTCCAAAACCTGTTGCATCAACACTGATTATATTTACTACAAAGAAAGATATGGCCCATCAAATAGAATGATTTTACTTGATGGCTGTGAAGCCCATACGAATGTATTTAAAAAGAAAAGAATATATAGGAAATAGCACAGTCACTTCCAAATCAATGGAAAATTAAAGCTTGAAAAATCTCCTACTTTCCTACTCTTCATGTAAAAAAATAAAGGAAGTATCTGATTTGTATTAAGAATGAGTTTCTTGGGAATTTCATGTTTCTTTGTTGTTATTTCTTCCTTCTAACCTCTACCAGCAACTCTTCCAGGAACTGTTCCATGTCTCTTTCTATTTCAAATTCATAACCTTTTTCTTTATAATTGTTGTATCATTATATACTTATATATGCATCTATACATTTTATATATTGTATTCATACATTGATACTTATGTATGTGAACATACCTGAATGATCATGTGTGTGTGTGTGTTGTATGTGTGTTGTATGTGCATTACATCTACTGTGACTTGGGTTAAGGGACAGAATGGTCTACTGTAGCTTATTACAGAAAAAACATAAAGAAAATTCACTGAGTCTTACTATTCTTGTCTGAAGCAAAAACAAGAAAATAAGGAAGGCCTTTAATCAAAAGGAATTCCATACTCTGAAGGTTAACCTGGAGAGATGCTCAGAAGAAACCATCATTCCTTATCTGTTCAAGAATACATTCAGAGAATTTCACAGAAATGAAATACTTAAACTGATATTAGCCCAGTCTTATTAATTCTTTAACTACAAACAAGGATCTCATCATGGTACCTTACTATTTTCTGGTTTACAGATTTACATTTTCACTGGGATGAAGCAAATGATTAAAAAAAATGTCCTTTGTGATCAGCCTTTCAGAGACAAGAGCTGATTTTTATTGAAGTACTCTATTAAAACAAAACTATTCCTTATTCATTTTTTCCTAATGGTAGTATAATGAAAAAAAAATAAGTGCTTCTTGGGATTATGTGTAAGGTTTCTTCTTATTTTATTACATTTCAATATACTTAATTATATCATCTAAGGAACATAGATTATGACACAATAGCAACAATTTTACATCCTATCAACGAATTTAATTAAAAAATTAGCATTGTATTCAGAAAACTGAAAAGAAAGCATTCAGACTTGGCTAAAGACATGATCATAGATTTTCATAAATACTTTAGATCTTTTATAAAGAGAAAAACATTTCTGAGGTTTTCTTTATTCCCTGTTGTTCTCATTGTTAAGATTTAGCAAAAGCAAAGATATTTACAAGCTGTTCTACAAACAATGCATTTGCGAAGTATAAAAATATTGTTCTCTCAAATTGTGAGGATAAATGTACCATGTTCCTCTACTGTCCTTCCTGATTTGTATATCTGGCTGTGCTCTCCCATTATATATACAGGATTCTTTGTCAAACACTTTCAGAAGTAGGCACATTTTAAATCTAAGTTAAGCTTATGGAGAAAGTGATCTGTCAACAGTAAAACCTGCAGACTAAATAGAGGAGAAGTAAATCAACTTTAGCTATATTTTGAAAACCAGCAGGCATAATCTTTCGGAAATCACAACAACCCAAGACAGTAAACTATGTAATAAGAGAAGCAGCTAGCAATTTTGGGCAGGGGATATCTTTTAAAATATGAAGCAGCATGAACACAATATTTTTATGTAGCTACTAATAGAAGTCTACTTCCACTTATATGTGGATTCTTCACTATTAAATGTCTGTTTTACAATTTTTTTCTTTATGAAACTTGGTGTGTTTTCTATTAGTTTCTTTGAGGCACGTATTTTATTCTGTTTTCAACTTTAGGTGATCATGATGGTACTAATGAATGCATATAATGATATTTAAACTTTTCAAATAACCACTAAAATCTCAATTTCATATTTTTTGGAGGGTAAAGATTTTTTTTTGACATCGATAAGATGAATTTATTAAGCTTGTACCTATGTTTTTCCCTAATCAATTAAAAAACAAGGAAGAGTATTACTGTGCTTTGGTCCCACAAAGCTACAAAATAAAGAAACATTGCTAATTTTTCTGATTACTGATTGGAACTTTGTCTTTTTTTATTTCTTGAATTTGTCATGAAATCAAAATAAGTAATCTTTCATTCATTAAGTATGGCTATATTATATGTGGTCTCTCTTCTTGTCTTCAGGGCATAGTAACAAAAACTCATATGTGGCATGCAATGGGAAAAAAAGCCACGTTGTCCTACTAACTAAAAAATAATAATTTAACCTATCATTTTGACATTTACTAGAGACATATTTGTTTCCGTGAATATATCATGTTTCCCTCGATCATTGCAGAGATGGATATTTATCTTGTGTTTTCTCTTCAAACAAATACCTTAAATTGAAAGATTAGTGGTTTGTGATATCTTAAACACATTGTTATAGATTAATTCGGATAACTGTTTGAAAAACTTAGTACAGAAGGGAAAGGTTGTAATTATTATACAAATACACAAAATTCTTTAAAACTTTCAAAGTATGATAAGAAAACTGCTAGAAACTAAGCTCATGTACCTTAAGACGATATACCACATGGAAAAGCTACAGATGCCTAATGGCGAATATTTTTAATAAAAAGACTCCTTGTTGGAATTACAATTCCTCCTATTCCCAGGTGCATCCTTAGACATAAGCAATCTGTAGGGATTATTGACAGAGTCAATGGCAAAGTGATTTTTCGGAGGTTCAGTTACTTCAAGATATTAATATGTCCAAAACAAGGTTGAAAACTGGGTTATCTAGTGATGAGATCATGGCACCAAGTTTGAGGTTTGATAAAGGAGATAATTTATTGATAAAATACTTCACATTTACTTTAGAACAGGCATTGAACAGGAGATAAGGCAGTACTCCTTCTTAAGCCCTCAGGTTTACAGTTTCTCCAGTTGTCCTTCACACATTTTCATATTTATTATATATGATAAGCTTTCAACTAAAGTTTAGGCAAATAGAAAATTTTCAAATTTAAAACAAATAATGATCGTTGCAAATAATTTTTTCTTGATAGTAAATGCCAAATTTAGCTGTTCTCATACAAATATCACATCTAATAAATGAAACCATATACCAAAATTTCAAGTGAGACAGTTGTCTCCATTTTGTTTTATTATTTGCATTGCCAGTAGAAATATAATCTAACTTTGAAAATCTCTAAAATTTCAAGTATGTACAGTGTATTCCGACTTCAGAGGCTTGGACACACTGTTAGTTGTTGGAGTAACAATAGTTTTGTAGTCAAGTCCAAGTTCTATTTCTTATATTTAGGTAATTTGACCAACACAGTGTTCTTCTTATACCTTATAAAATAATTCCCAAAGACTTTTTTGTATAATGTCAACTTATTCATTATTCACATAACAATAAATATTTAATATCTAGCTTATTTTCTCAGTTAATCTGCTAAAGTCTGATCATACAAATGATGATCATACAAATCATTTCAGCTATTAACTCTTTATACTTATATTTATTTTTATTACTGTCACATAAATTATCATGGATTAGTGGATCAAATCCGTGTGTATCTATTACCTTAGAAATTCATAAACTAAAAGTCCAATATCACTGAACTAGGATCAAGCATTCATCAGGCTCCCCTCACGCTATGGTTCCACAGTATAATTTGGGATTTTTCTTTTCAGGCTTCTAAAATAAATCTTCTGTCCTTGAATCACTGTCACTTCCCCTTTTCTTGAAGAGCATTTGAAGAGGTGTACCTCCTCTCCTTTTTTCTCTATGAACCACCAAGTATAATTTTTCCAATCAAACAATTTTATCCACATGGCTTCCCCCCCCATTTCTTTGTCATTGATTTCTCAATTGTGTACTTTTCAAGTCTTTGACTGCCATCAACATAGACTCTTTGTCACAGGTCATAAATTGGTATATGAGAGCACAATTGGCCATTTCTTTCTGATCACATTGAGCAAGCTACAGTGAATTCATTTTATCACTGTCACAATGGATGCTCTGGAGAGTTGATGCAGATCTTAAACTGCCTGTTTTCTGATTATATTTGGGTATTTTTTTTTAGAAAATTCAGTGAATAAGGATTGAATATTTTTTGACCCTTTGTAAACTAATCTCAATGAACTGCAACTGCAGTCATTGGTGAAAACTGAAAAAGAAAAGGTAATATTGCAAAAGAAAACCATGACAACTTGCTCAATTCATATTATTAACTTCTGCTTCCAAGTCCTGTCCAATTCTATCACTTCCATGCCATTTAACTTAAGGATATGGTATATGTATACATGCCCAGGCACAGTGCTCATGCTTAGTAGATCAAATACCTCCAGTTTAGTTTATATTAGCCAGCTCAAGGAGCTTGCTGTTTTGATTACCCATGATCAGCTCCTCAATTTTTACTTAGTCTTGGGAAAATCCAAGAACTCATAAACACAAAAGCAACTGATTATTTGTGAATGCTGACAAACTTTCCTACAAAAATCCTAAGAGCCTTCATTGAGTTTTCCTACAGTCTCCTGCCATGAGTTAAAATATCACCCTATCTTTACTGACAATGTAAACAGCATAGCATTCATTAGACATAGGACTTACTTGACAGGGCACATTGCATAATATCTGTACTTGATCTTCTATCCCAGATCCTTTGTAAAACTAGTTCATTTTCATGTAACTAGCTTAATGGGTCATAGCAATCCACGAAGATGAGAAATACATTAATTTCAAAATTCAAAGATGCTTATCAGATATGATATTTTCAGAGTTGGGAAAGATGTTCCAAGGCCATATGCAGCAATGTATACTTCTAAGTAATCATAATACTATCCTATACTGCCAGACTCCTCACAATTTCACTGAAACAAACAAAAATGTTCTAAACTTTAGTCCAATGAATTTCCCACCTTGTATGCAACAATTGTTTTAATAATATGTACAGAGTAGTTAATTCTCATTCAACATATCCAAAGATTAGTCTCAGCCATGCTATTGACCACAATGACATGTCATGGAAGGTAAACAAGGGAGTCTTTGCGCGTTCTTCTGACTTGAAATAGTGGATGGTCTGTTATTGCCCCCCCAAAAAAAATGTGGACAAAAGATCATGGACCAAATCATT
>NC_022027.1:37635470-37636111 GCF_000317375.1 Microtus ochrogaster | reverse complement strand
CTCTCTCTTTTCCTATTTATCCAACTTAAAATTTTCTCAGAACCAAACAAAAATTCAATATAAGCACAAAACACCACCATATCAAGAAAACAGCCCGCCCCCTTCCCCCCAATTTTTTTTTAACAAAGTGAAAGAACACAAGCAATAAAGTGTGGAGTCCATTATATGTTGTTTATGTACTCTTGAACAGGAGTCCTGCCCTGGAGTAATTGACTTATGCAGTATCACTCCTTTAGAGAAGAATGATTTTGCATTTCTCACCAGATATAAGTGTCATTTTAGCTATTAACCTTAACCCTAGTGGCTAGGTTTCTATCCATCCATTTATTCACTTTTTAAAAATATAGCCAAATAGAAGATGATAAAACAAAATGGTCACTTTGGCGTTGGACAAGACAAACCAACAGAAGGTAAGGAGTCTAAGAGAAGGCACAAGAATCAAAGATTGCCATGTTTGTTTACTCTGGAATTCCATAAAAAACTGATCTAGAAGCCATAATAAACACATGCAGAAGATTTGGTGCATACCATGCAGTTTGTGCACGTTGTTTCATATGAACTTTGCTCATTTTTTGTTGTTATTTTGGTTGTTTTTTCAGTATATTGTTTTCTTAGTGTCCTCCATCCAATCTTGATTTTAT
>NC_022027.1:37633720-37635040 GCF_000317375.1 Microtus ochrogaster | reverse complement strand
TCATTTTTTGTTGTTATTTTGGTTGTTTTTTCAGTATATTGTTTTCTTAGTGTCCTCCATCCAATCTTGATTTTATACTCCTTTTCCCTCATTTTTTCATGAAGTTCCCTGAGCTCTGAGAGGAGGTATTTGATGGAGACATCACACTTAAAGCTGCATGTTCCAAAGTCCCCCCCCACTCCTGAGTTGTTTTAATTTGATGCAGGAGGAAGCTTTTACGATGTCAGATGAACAAGGCAAAAATCTATTTGTATAACAGAATATTATTAGGAGTCATTTTATCATTACAGTTTTCCCTTTTATTTTTAGGACAGTATTATTTGACTTTACACATTGTTCCTGTAATTACTAGTCTCAGGTTCTTGGTCAGGCACTTAATGTCAAAGATGGGTTTCTTCTTCTGGAGCTAGCATTAAGTCAATCAGTTATTTAGTGGTTTCGCCCACAAGTTTTGTCCCATTTTTGTCCTAAATATCTTGCAGGCAGTATATCACAGTAGATAAAGGGTTTATGGCTGGCTTGGTGTTTACATTTCTACTTTATTAATGTAAGTCCAGGTATCAGAGCTTAAAAACTCATGTAGGCCCTCCCCTCCCATCTCAGTACCAGCAGCAAGCTTGCAGGTGACAGTCCTGCTGGCAGGCCTTTACACCACCATCCCTACATACTGGCACAGTAATATATAAGACACATTCCACTACTCAAACCAAACCCAGGGAACCCTTTACCCTCCCTGCCTGATCAAACATCCCCTGAAAGATCAGGGGCTCCTAGAGACACAAGTAACACCTGCACCAATTGAAAGAAGTGATGGGTAGCCAGGAGTATAAGAATACATTCAACAACATAAATAGCAATAGGGCACTACCAGAACCTAGTGGTTTTATATCAGCAAGACCTGAACATCCCAATGAAGCAGAAGAACATGACCTTAAAAATAGCTTTATAAAGATTACAGGTACCCTTTAAGGAGAAATGAGAAATTCCCTGAAAGAAATAGAGGAAAAGATAAAAAAATGAAAGGAATCAATAAATCCCTTAAAGACAGTCAAGAAAAGTAACAAATCTACTATTTGGATGTTGAAACCTTAGGAAAGTTTGTGGTGTAATTGATTCAAACATGAAGGACTTGGAATTAGGAGGACAAATTAGGGCAACACGGTCTGAGCATAAAGGCTGCAATAGTAAATGAAGTGTGTGTGTGTGTTTCTGAGCATATTTTGTTCAACACTCCTCTCTCACCAATGGACAGGTCAATCAGACAGAAACCTAACAGAGAAATAAGAGAATTAATGGAGGTAATGAATCAAATGGACTTAA
>NC_022027.1:37629582-37630112 GCF_000317375.1 Microtus ochrogaster | reverse complement strand
TAGACCTCAAGGTAAGGTAGAGGTGGGGGAATTTTACTGAAGATTGTGAATTCTCATCTACTAGAAAAGGAAACTTGTCAGATCCTTGGAGCATACCCAGTGTCATTTCTCCTCATCATTAGTGATTCACAAGTTCCTCGCTTTGTACTGGAAACTATTGTTTCACAAATAGGCTTCTCAAAGACCACTTCATGTTCACCATAGTCATATGTCCCCAAAAGATGAAAGTTGCATTATAGTTCAGCCAATCTTAAAGTGATGTTCTATTTTGATTTACAATTTCCACCATGCAGCTACCTGCATCTACAAAAAAATAGGGCTCCCATTTGAAGGAAACACATTTGTAATATTTTCCATTGCTTATCTAGTATTTGAACTAATTTAAAATTACATGTGGATCTCTTTTACTTTGACATGCTATCAAACACAAATTAAGAACACCAAGAGCTTCATTCTTAGCTTCCAGAAAATATCCAGAAAGTTTCATGTATATTTTCACCTGGCTTCTTGAATAAATGAGAAGCCCAATG